>NC_090051.1:1615772-1835856 GCF_038355195.1 Osmerus mordax
GTTCCAGTTACAGTGAATTAAAATGTTTCTTACATACATGACATACAGCGTCAGTGCTGAGCTACAATTAAATGACATTGGGTGGGAAACAGCTTCAATACTTGCTAAGGGGGTTTCCAAGTACAATAACGACTGACACATGAGGGGCGTGAAGAAGGTTATCTCGTCGTCTGAGGGAGAAAATCAGCTCTGGGGGGGGGGGGGGGGGGGTGGTTGACACAGGATGAACACATCGAAGGACAACTTGTTAAGGACATTGTCATTTTGCCTTTCAATGGAACAGGTGAATATGATGGTAACATCTGCCTGCTGTCTCTCCTGGAGGGTGTCACACCTGCCTCAGAGGCACACCTGCCTCAGAGGCTCACCTGCCTCAGAGGCACTCTGCTGTAGAGCGAAGACGCGCTCGCATTTCACATCATCGCAGTTACCTCACAGTGGAAACCAGGCAGACACCTTTTCCTCCGGAGAGAACATTTGACAGCGAACCCCGGCGTTGATGAGCATGGGTGATCTCCTTGCTTAATTTACTCCTGCACAAATTATTATTATTATTCTGGAATCGACTTATTAAAATGTACTTAGTTGGTGTTTTAGTAAACCATCTGTGGTGCCTTGTGTTAACAACCCCCCACCCCTGTATACACACACGCACGCACACGCACGCACGCACGCACGCACGCACGCACGCACGCACGCACGCACGCACGCACGCACACACACACACACACACACACACACAGACTGACAGGGACAACAGCTTAATAAGGAAGGAGTGGACCACATCATCACAGTCAGAAGCCCTTTGGAGCTGAGTAGTAGGAGTGGATTAATTTGGTTTGTAATTAAGCTGTATAAATCCCATCCATTTTAGCGGTCGTGCAGCACGCTGAGCCATATTTCAGATGAGACGAGGGTGCAAGGAAGAAGCTTCCTACATCTGCCAGGGCTGGTTTAGTTCCTACAGTTGGACTGGAAGCTGGGTAGGGGGTGGGGTGACTGTACCACATCCACTGACTGGCTGGGAATCACACATTCATGTTTCATTTCTGCAGATTTCTACATCCGAACTGGAAGAAAAGGGGGTGTAGAGCTAGCGTCGAGCAGATGGATGTGGGATGACTGATCTCTCCATCTTAGCCGCTGTTGAGCAGAAACACATGTTGTTGAGGCAGAGGAAACGGCCTGCGTGTCAGAGGGCTGCTAGGCCGGACGGCACATCTCTCTCTGCCCACTTAGTCCTGCTCGGCTCTACAGGTCTGGACCAGATGCCTGGAGAGCTGTCAGGTGACCTCCTGCGTGGAGGGAGGGGGATATTGTGGAGCACCATTTGGGCTAAGCTACAAGGACTTTAGACGTTAGGAAGTTTTGGGGTGGGAAGCTAGTTTGTTTCCACCGAATAATGACTTCTCCAAAAGCTGACTCTGATCACCGTTTCAGTAAAGCTGGTTTCCTACGAGACAATTACTGTGCTTTACACATCCCATAATAACGCCACGATTAATCAAACAAGACGGTTCCATTTTCTCAAAAGGTCACTGCCTCAGGATCTTTCATGTACCAGGTGATGGCTGTGTCCACTGCCACTCCAAGGTGAGTGGAGAACGTGTATGTTCCCTGGTCAGGTTCAAGGAGGCTTGATGGAACCCAGGACTGAGGGAAGGAGCTCGTCCAGAAGGGCTGATCTCCACCGCAGCGCATGGCAGATGTCATCAGCACGCCCAGCATCCCATGACTCCATCTGCCACTGTTTACCTTCCCAAACACATAAGATTCCCAGGCTACAGGCCACCACAGAGGCTGCTGATAGAACCGTGTATTGACCAGAGAGGTTATTGGTGTATTTCGGTCCAGCGCTGGACGCCTCTGAGGGCCGGTTGGCCACACAATCTGAGGACTAGACAAACAGATAAGTGACCAGGGAGGCACAGCACAGGTGTGCTCTAAAGCCTTGGCTGTATTGACAGGGAGGTCATTTCTTCACACACACACACACACACCACACACACACACACACCACACACTCACACACACACACACCACACACTCACACACACCACACACACACACACCACACACTCACACACACCACACACACACACACCACACACTCACACACACCACACACACACACACACACACACACACACACACACACACACACACACACACACACCACACACACACACACACACACACACACCACACACACACACACCAACAAACACAATCAATACAAATCCGGGCTAAGTCCAGGGGCTTTGAAGTCGAAAGGGACCCTACTTCAGAGCCTCCGACTTGAAAAGACACGCATGAACAAGCAAGCTGTGAGGGCAACGGAAAGAGCTCAAGTAATTACTTTAGGTTAAACCTTGTAGGCCAATTAACACCGATTAATTTGCCGTACTCGTACAAAACACCCTTGACTTTAAACACACTGACAGTTGAAATGGGATTTAGAGAGTCATGTTTCATTATTTGTCACATTGTAATGTATTTTGTTTTGCGTCATACAAGAATGAGTCAGCATGGGTACAGCACACACTGGAAGTGTTTTGATCAGTCATCAGTGGGTTACTGTCCTCCTGCCCGGTCCCTGATGAACACACGACCATGAGCAGATCGTGGTCAGTGGGTTACTGTCCTCCTGCCCGGTCCCTGATGAACACACGACCATGAGCAGATCGTGGTCAGTGGGTTACTGTCCTCCTGCCCGGTCCCTGATGAACACACGACCATGAGCAGATCGTGGTCAGTGGGTTACTGTCCTCCTGCCCGGTCCCTGATGAACACACGACCATGAGCAGATCGTGGTCAGTGGGTTACTGTCCTCCTGCCCGGTCCCTGATGAACACACGACCATGAGCAGATCGTGGTCAGTCGTGCCGTCATCCCCACAACATGCTTCCTGGGGATCCCTTCCTAACCCTAACCCTAACCCTGGATTTCTGATGCACTGCGTAAAATTTACATTTTCAACCCATAGCAACTTCTCGACTGCGCCTTGGCCGCCGGAGAAATCCCCCCCCTCCCCCGGCTTGGTCTAACACCTCCATCACAACCCCCCCCCCTCTCCACAGGACACGACTGATGGGATCGCAATGCCAAGAATCGTACTCTAAACATCCTTTACACCCTCATCTGTTCAGAGAGAACACTTATTAATTGATATAATTCTGTTCTCTCGAATCCAACTGTGTTTTCCCAATATACTTTCATTATTTCTCCTAACTGACAAAGGCAAACTAATCACTTGCCTAAGTGCTTCTACTTGATTGTACCGGGGAGCTCCAGAAGACGTTTAGAAACATGCTTTTCCCTGTATCCCGTCTTGCTTTGCCTCCAGTGTGTGGGGGCCTCATCTAGGATAGGCGCTTACCTGGTCTTCCTCCCCTCCAGTCTCCCTATCGGGCTTCTGTTCAGCTTAGCCTTAATCCAGTTGTCCTGCTCTCACTAAAGGGTCTGCCCTCTCCTCTCACAAGCCATACTTAAACTTGCCCTCACAGCTCAATAGCCATACTTAGATACATGTCTAAACCCGAACAACCTCTGTACCCCATCCCCCGCCGCCTACACACACACACACACACACACACACACACACACACACACACACACACACACAAGATCTTAAACTGAAGTGTTGCTTCACCCTGGCTGACGTGGTGAAGACCGCTCTCATAGTACAGCTACACTCTCCATCTCTGACTGACCCCTCTCATAGTACAGCTACACTCTCCATCTCTGACTGACCCCTCTCATAGTACAGCTACACTCTCTATCTCTGACTGACCCCTCTCATAGTACAGCTACACTCTCTATCTCTGACTGACCCCTCTCATAGTACAGCTACACTCTCCATCTCTGACTGACCCCTCTCATAGTACAGCTACACTCTCCATCTCTGACTGACCCCTCTCATAGTACAGCTACACTCTCCATCTCTGACTGACCCCTCTCATAGTACAGCTACACTCTCCATCTCTGACTGACCCCTCTCATAGTACAGCTACACTCTCCATCTCTGACTAACCCCTCTCATAGTACAGCTACACTCTCCATCTCTGACTGACCGCTCTCCTAGTACAGCTACACTCTCCATCTCTGACTGACCCCTCTCATAGTACAGCTACACTCTCCATCTCTGACTGACCCCTCTCATAGTACAGCTACACTCTCTATCTCTGACTGACCCCTCTCATAGTACAGCTACACTCTCCATCTCTGACTGACCCCTCTCATAGTACAGCTACACTCTCCATCTCTGACTGACCCCTCTCATAGTACAGCTACACTCTCCATCTCTGACTGACCCCTCTCATAGTACAGCTACACTCTCTATCTCTGACTGACCCCTCTCATAGTACAGCTACACTCTCTATCTCTGACTGACCCCTCTCATAGTACAGCTACACTCTCCATCTCTGACTGACCCCTCTCATAGTACAGCTACACTCTCCATCTCTGACTGACCCCTCTCATAGTACAGCTACACTCTCCATCTCTGACTGACCCCTCTCATAGTACAGCTACACTCTCCATCTCTGACTGACCCCTCTCATAGTACAGCTACACTCTCTATCTCTGACTGACCCCTCTCATAGTACAGCTACAGACCGTGGCCTCTGGCTGCAACACTGCCCTGTTCAACACAACCTGCAGCCACTTTAAAAACCTGTTGATGGACTAATACTGTGATCCTCAAGTCTACAGATCCTGAGTTCCAGCACATATACTGGAAGACATATTGTACCATAGAAGTCAATACAATCCAGCTAAAACCACCAGGGATGATCTGAAACACTCTGCCTTTGAAGGGGAGAGGTGAGATAACCAGAAGGGGTTTTAAATTATGTTTCCTCTCCACAGACCCACCACTGTCCCTCCCACCACTGTCCCTCCCACCACTGTCCCTCCCACCACAGTGGGAGCACCTCTGCAGGGACAGAGACCGACGCTGGCCCGAGATCAAGTGAAACACAACATTAACCCTCCACTGCGCCCGAACACAACGGACTCATCGTACATCACAGCCGTACAAAACAGAGAGGAAAACGGCCACAGTTACGACAGCAGGAGAAATCCTGTCAGGGTTCGAGTAATTGCAGCCCGCCAGAAGCCAGCCACTCTCGCTGCCAGTTGGCTGTGTTTGTCAGTGGTGTAGGGGGTGGGGGGATGGGGGGCGGGGGGGGGCGCATGGGGGCCCGGGGAGGGCCCCCCTTAGACGCCTGTTATCTCATCGACCCAGAGCCTCATCGGCCCCCAACACTGGATTCAGCTCATCAGGGAGCATGAGGCAGACTTTCATACGTCCAGAAATACTCCTATTGTCTGCAAAGCAGCCTGCATCCTCAGAGCTGTGTGTGTGTGAGGGTTAGTGTGCATGCATGTGTGTGTATGTGTAAGGGTTTGTGTGTGTGTGTGCGTGTGTCGTGTTGGTGTGTGTGTGTGCGATAAGTCATCCACAGTTTTGCATATATTTCCACTAGAATATCCTGCTTAAACATTGTGTTTTAAATCTGCTTCCACTTTGCTGAGGGGGAAGTAAAACAGATCTAAATTCAAAGCCATAAATATAAACTGACTTCCTCCCGAGTTATGAGTGTGAAGCCCCCACACCACACTAGCCTCCAGCCCCGGTCTCTCCAGCCCCGGTCTCTCCAGCCCCGGTCTCTCCAGCCCCGGTCTCTCCAGCCCCGGTCTCTCCAGCCCCGGTCTCTCCAGCCCCGGTCTCTCCAGCCCCGGTCTCTCCAGCCCTGTTCCTGGATAGCTCCAGTCCTGCAGGCTGTGGCTGGAACCCTGTGGCAGCTAATCTGATTCCGCTTGTTAACTGGCTAATCATTAGAATGGGTTGAGCTAAATGAGGATAGTAGCAAGAAGGAGGCTCGCCCACTAATAGGGCTGGACTATAAATACTGTGTTGATTCGGAGGTTACATCAAGTCAGCCTTACCTTGCTACATACAAATAGCCAGTGACAAACGGGCCGAGTGCTGGTAGGGAGAGACCAGAGCTAGTTAGATGTGAGGACAGCATCCCTGAGCTAATTCCTTCCCAGAGAAAGAAAACACAATCAGTTGGAACAGAGTCCTGGTGAATCAGTGGAGGGAGACTCCTGCCCGCCCCCAGACACCACCTCCCTGATTAGGACCAACAGATCCTCAGCCTAGCAAGATCATCTCTTTAGGACTTCAGAGATCATTAGGTCTATTCACAGCACAGACTGAATCCCAATTTAGCCGTAGCGCACGGAGCCAGGGATAGAGAGGTGAGGTGGGGCCCCCCCAGGGAGCGGTGCTCACCTCAGTCTCAGGACCATGTTCACCGCACCTTGGATGTAGGACGCGTTCTCAAACGGCTGAACCTGCGGGCGGAAGAGTCCGGAAAAGTTGTTTATCTATCGTTAGTGCACCACAGTGGAGGACAAAGACAAACATCTCATTTAGAGTCATGGCTTGGGGATGGGCGGTGAAGGATTGGCGAGGGAAGAAACAATTTGGAAGGCAGAATCTCCTACAGTTCCACAATGCATCTGTCGGTTCTATGAGTATAGGTATAGACTATGTTAATGTTTAGCACCTCCCCCTCAGGAATGAGTTTTGTCGGCTGAGACGCTACGAGAGCATTCTAGAGCAGTGGCACTCATCGCCTTCATTCCTGTCGCACACAGGGGGTGCACCTCGAACTACTTTGGCTCATTTTCAAAATGACAACAGCCTGTGAGAGAAGGGAGCTGGTGCTTTTCTAGGAGCGCCTCCTGGACTGGAGGCTGCCGCTGTCAGCCAGATAGCCTTTCACTCTGAGTTATTACGCCTGAGAGGGTCGCTCCAGGAGACTGACATTCTCTCACTCACACACACACACACACTCATACATAGATACACACACAAACACACACACACACTCATACATAGATACACACACAAACACACACACACACAAACAAACACACAAGGTCTCTGAATCATGACAAATCAGTGGTGCTGGTGATCCTCTCACCTGGGGATGCTGAACTGAAAGGCCTTCAATAGGAACCCTGTTGGCAGTCTCCTCATTCTGCAGTGCAAAGTGAGAAGCAGACAGTCAGGCTGCAAGCAGTCCTGTTTAACGTCCTTGATCTGTCGTCTCACCAGCAAACAGCGTGTGGAATAAATCTTGCTCGATATTAAAATCATTGCTCATCTCAATACGAAACGTCAATAGAAAGCAATCAAGAGTTTGAAAATATCTTGTTTGTTTGTTAGCACACAAACAGATGCAGGTAGGGTCTATAATATAACCTACATGAATGTGGAACACTGAGGGATTATGGTGTGGACTTTTATCAGATTTTTCTTAGATTTATTAATTCCATTATTACCCACCAGCCATTTCAATGAATAATCATGAATGGACCAATTTAAGCCTCTCATTTGTTCAAGTTTACACATTCATGAGAACTGTCACCTCAGCACTGCTACCCAGTGTGGCTTGGCTGCAATCATGTCCTTGTTTGAACAACCAATAGAGCGGTATGACTTACATCTTGGATCTCGTCTCTGACCCTTCGTGACTGGAGGGGAATATCAAACACAGAAAAAGATCACATTCTTTGTTAAAAAAAAAATATTGTTATTTGTTTAACCAGACCAGTGTTTTTATTTGATTTGATATAGCCCTCTGCAAAAGAAATGCGACAGACATACAGCACTGCAGCCTGTGTAAGGTCACAAAAAAAGCTTACTTCAACAGAACATCACTAACTGCTTTTGATGTCACCCCTTCCTGTGTGTAATGTGGCCCCCTGTATGAGACACTCGTGTTAGGAGACCATATCAAAGAGCCTTTTGATCTCCGAACCTGAAGGCCTGCACACAGCCTCCATGCAGCTCTCTAGTTAGTCCACATATTTAAATTTTAGGTATATGTTTATTGTATGCACCTTCCTGCCAAAGCAAATTCCTTGTCTGTGCAAACTTTCATGGCGAATAAATCCCTTTCTGATTCTGATTCTGATTCTTCAAACCCACATCAGCTCCCTCACCCACCCGCTCCACGGCTGCCTCCCAGAAGCCCAGTAAGACGCTCCCTCAGGTACAGGCAGAGAGGGACAGGAGGAAGGAGAGGACAGGAGGGAAGGCTAACAGCCTAGCACAAGCCTGGACCAGAGGCCGATACAGCATTTTACACAAGCAATCCTACTTTCTATCATTGCTATTCCTCAGCAATACCTAATAAAAAGTGTCAAAAAATCCTAATAAACTTAATCATTTCAAAGTACAGTCCATAAATTGCTTTATATGGAGTATTTGATATCTGGTATTCTCATATTGTTAACAGAAGTAAGTAGTTTTAGTATGTAGTTCATAAACAAACACTTGATGATAATTAAATGGATGTAAAATAAATTGTTACCCAGTAGGGTCTATGACTTACTTTTAACCTTTTCTGCAGCTGAGATTATTCTGAAGGGAGTATTACTTTATCTGTGACTGGGAGGTCTCCCCTACCCTGCCCTGGAGGGCCTACCTACCCTGCCCTGGAGGGCCTACCTACCCTGCCCTGGAGGACCTACCTACCCTGCCCTGGAGGGCCTACCTACCCTGCCCTGGAGGGCCTACCTACCCTGCCCTGGAGGACCTACCTACCCTGCCCTGGAGGGCCTACCTACCCTGCCCTGGAGGACCTACCTACCCTGCCCTGGAGGGTGTACCTACCCTGCCCTGGAGGACCTACCTACCCTGCCCTGGAGGGGGTACCTACCCTGCCCTGGAGGGCCTACCTACCCTGCCCTGGAGGGCCTACCTACCCTGCCCTGGAGGGCCTACCTACCCTGCCCTGGAGGACCTACCTACCCTGCCCTGGAGGGCCTACCTACCCTGCCCTGGAGGGCCTACCTACCCTGCCCTGGAGGGTGTACCTACCCTGCCCTGGAGGGGGTACCTACCCTGCCCTGGTTCACAGCAGCTTTGCCCTCCTCGCTCCCCTCGTCCAGCTCGTCATCGCTCCACTCCCAGTCCCCATCCTCGGTCTTGTGGAGATGACCGCTGGAGCCAGGAACTCTTCTGACCTGGGGAGGAAGAGCACAGCCATGAACACACATCACCCACCACCCACCACAGGCCCGTCTCTAACAGCAGCGCTCACACAACTAGCTAGCTGGTCACACTCTAGTCTACAGTCAGGACCTGAGACAAGCTGAAACTCCTGCAGAAGCAAGTGGCTAGGCAGCATTGCTATCTTGGGACTGCGATTGTTCCCTGAGAAGCTTATTTTAACAGAGGATTAAACCAAGGCTTCAAAAAAGACCCAAAATGTGCAAACACAAACACACAAAGAAAAACATGAAAACGCTGTGAAGTGCAGGCTCAGGGTCCTCTACATGGGACTACGCACAGCGTCTAGACCAAGGCTGAGTCAAAGAACATGTACCCTTCTGACGGCATCAAGCTCTCTCTCCCAACCTGACACAGACACCACAGTCCACGAGCCGCTCTGCTTTGACTCCTTGAGCAAGACAAGAAAACATCAGTCCACTTTGATCAGCTCTCACACACACACACACACAAACACTTACACCATTACACAGCTACATCCAACTAATCCATACAGTATGAACATCTAATCATTTAACGTGTTTGAAGGAGGGTCACGGGGCACTGTTTAAACACAGAGATAAAATCATCAAGGCAATGGCATTCAGTACAGCACTATACTGTCAAAATACCAGACCCATGTGTGCAAGAGAAACAGGCACACACACCACCCCAGAGCAGGCAGAACAACATTGATGTTTCAGATCGATATCTCTGTCATCTGTGTACTAGCCTGGCAAATCAGTCTGTGGGTTCAATATCAATCACCTTCTATCTGCCAACTTTCCATTGCGTGACCCGTCAGGGACTGCAGCCCAGCGCCCTCGGTGTCTGCCGCGTCATATTTAATCTGCGATCGGATCGATAACGACTGACGCTGTCAGTGAGGGGGATCAGCTACAGACCACGCCTGCCCCCTGCTGGCAGAGAATCCATCCTGCGACACTTCGAATCTGAAGAACTGGAGCTTTTTCCTTTTTCCGCAGGACGATAAGGCATGAACAATGCTATTACAGGTGTGCATGGTCCAGTCAGCTGATGCATGACCTCCATAATAAATGCTCTAGAATGTGATCTGGCAAACATTGTTTCGTAGCCTCCACATCTTTGGGCTGCAGCCGGGTATGCGCCAAGCCTACATTTAATGTTCCCCAGAGCAGAGAGATGAGGTCTGGAGGGGATAGAGACTGAGGGAGGAAGGGGGGACTGAGAGAGAGAGAGAGAGAGAGAGAGAGAGAGAGAGAGAGAGAGAGGGGGGGGGGGGGGCAGTTGGTGGTGACAGAGATTGGGAGAGGGGAATGAGGGGGAGGACAGGAAAGTGAGGGAGGTGGGGGGGAGGGAGGGGGGATGCAGAGGGGGTGAGATGGGTTGAGAGGGTGCAGTGGAGCAGAGAGTCCAGGGGAGAGGGGAGGGGGAGAGGAGGGGAGGGGGGAGGCTGATGGGACTCCTGATGTGGATAGGTCACAGCGTCCTGAGATGACAGAGTTTCTGCTCCAGAGCCTGTGTCTGCAGGCCAGGGATCCGGGCTGAGGAGGCGATGTGGATGATGTTGATGACTCCCCAGGTCAAAGCGACCCTCAAACACGAAAGCAAGCCTCTCAGAGGACACAACTCGTGCGACTCTGTGGTACAACTCACCTGCAACACCAGCGCAATCAGGTGACACACACACACCCCAATACTGTGGCTGTGTGGTGCTGTGTGTCCTGCCCCAGTGGCTGTGTTCTGTCTGTTCATCTGAGCTGACGTAAGGACTGGACAGGGAGAAGACCATCAGCTCTACCCAGCCACACGCGGCGCTTTCAAAGGCTATTATATTATTATATGATTATACTTCAATTTCAAGAAAATATTTTTTCCCAAAGGTGTGTGCATGTGCAGTCCTGTGAGAGTCGCTAACCATCCTAACCCGACTCACACCTGCATCTCTATTACCTCTGATGATGCTGGATCACGGTGACTTCATGGTGACATGGCGGTCATTTTAACATGTCACCATTCTTCCCTGTGTCTTCCATTAGTTCCCGGCTGTGAGGGAATATCCATCAACTCATCCATCCTTTCATCCATCCATCTGTCCATGCATCCATCCATCCCTTCATGCATCAATCTATTCATCTATCTCTCCATTTGCCAATCTATCCGTCAATACATCCATCCAGGGCATCAAACCATGCATCCGTCTCTCCATCCATCAAACCATCCATCCATCTCTCCATCCATCTCTCCATCCATCCATCTCTCCATCAATCCATCCATACATCCACACATCCATCTGGCAATAGTTTTAATTTCCTCTCTCTCTCTGGTTGGTGCATGATCCTATATCAAGAGAGTCAAGTGGAGTGAATGCTGCCCTCAGACTGGGACTGTGGAGTGAATGCTGCCCTCAGACTGGGACTGGAGTGAATGCTGCCCTCAGACTGGGACTGGAGTGAATGCTGCCCTCAGACTGGGACTGTGGAGTGAATGCTGCCCTCAGACTGGGACTCTGGAGTGAATGCTGCCCTCAGACTGGGACTGGAGTGAATGCTGCCCTCAGACTGGGACTGGAGTGAATGCTGCCCTCAGACTGGGACTGGAGTGAATGCTGCCCTCAGACTGGGACTGGAGTGAATGCTGCCCTCAGACTGGGACTGGAGTGAATGCTGCCCTCAGACTGGGACTGTGGAGTGAATGCTGCCCTCAGACTGGGACTGTGGAGTGAATGCTGCCCTCAAGCTGGGACTGTGGAGTGAATGCTGCCCTCAGACTGGGACTGGAGTGAATGCTGCCCTCAGACTGGGACTGTGGAGTGAATGCTGCCCTCAGACTGGGACTGTGGAGTGAATGCTGCCCTCAGACTGGGACTGTGGAGTGAATGCTGCCCTCAGACTGGGTCTGTGGAGTGAATGCTGCCCTCAGACTGGGACTGTGGAGTGAATGCTGCCCTCAGACTGGGACTGGAGTGAATGCTGCCCTCAGACTGGGACTGGAGTGAATGCTGCCCTCAGACTGGGACTGGAGTGAATGCTGCCCTCAGACTGGGACTGGAGTGAATGCTGCCCTCAGACTGGGACTGGAGTGAATGCTGCCCTCAGACTGGGACTGGAGTGAATGCTGCCCTCAGACTGGGACTGTGGAGTGAATGCTGCCCTCAGACTGGGACTGTGGAGTGAATGCTGCCCTCAAGCTGGGACTGTGGAGTGAATGCTGCCCTCAGACTGGGACTGGAGTGAATGCTGCCCTCAGACTGGGACTGTGGAGTGAATGCTGCCCTCAGACTGGGACTGTGGAGTGAATGCTGCCCTCAGACTGGGACTGTGGAGTGAATGCTGCCCTCAGACTGGGTCTGTGGAGTGAATGCTGCCCTCAGACTGGGACTGTGGAGTGAATGCTGCCCTCAGACTGGGACTGGAGTGAATGCTGCCCTCAGACTGGGACTGTGGAGTGAATTCTGCCCTCAGGCTGGGACTGCGGAGGCAAGCGAGGCTGCTGACGGTGTCCCTGCCCCTCTGTTATCTAACCATTCCCATCTCGTGAGTTTGTGGTCTGCCACTGCAGAGAGACACCTCAGAGACCACTGTATGCATGAACGATCAGAACATCCTTTCTGCATGACTGGCATTTTACAGCAGTGGTCCATATGTGCAGGCAGCCATTCACAACAGCTTGGTCCAAAAACAAGCAATGTGTTAAATAGAAGTATCTTCTGTTGACTGTACATTCCCCCCTCTGGGGCAGAGAGCACGGTCAGGCCAGAAGTCGTTTACTGAACTTTTCTCATAATGTTTAGTCAATATCCTGGCTGTGGTGATGATGAGGGCTGTGAGCGTGGCGCTCGTTCAGGCTTTACCTTCTTCGCTCTCTGGGCGATCTTGGGAGCTCGACACAACAGCTTTTCGATCAGATATTCTCGGTTCTGCAAAAGACAAAAATCCAAACACACATTTGAAAGATGTTATGAACGCAGACTATCAACATACCAAGACAACAGATTCCACATGGGGTCGAAATATCGTACCTTGGCCTTTTGGAAGAATTTACATTTCAAAAGTTCTGCTGCTGTCGGCCTAAAAACCAAAAACAAAGATGAGAAAACAGACTTATTACAGGGACACCAGGAGCTGTTTCATCAGATGCCCTCTACACCCAGACAGCCGTATCCAGGAGAGAAGGCCTCTACACCCAGACAGCCGTATCCAGGAGAGAAGGCCTCTACACCCAGACAGCCGTATCCTGGAGAAGGCCTTTACACCCAGACAGCCGTATCCAGGAGAGAAGGCCTCTACACCCAGACAGCCGTATCCAGGAGAAGGCCTTTACACCCAGACAGCCGTATCCAGGAGAGAAGGCCTCTACACCCAGACAGCCGTATCTAGGAGAGAAGGCCTCTACACCCAGACAGCTGTATCCAGGAGAGAAGCACACCTCTTGGCAGGCTCCTTCTGAAGGCACAGCGTTATCAGCTTCCTAAAGGATTTGCCGTATTTCTTCAGTAGCTCTTTGTCTTCCACGCCGGTGTCTAAGGTGGGAGGGTCGTTCTGTAAGGTGAGCATCAGGACCTGGGAGGGGCGGAGAGGGAGGGGAGGAAGGAAGGGGTCAGAGTTCAATGTTGCATCAACAAAGGCCACAGTGTTTTTCTTTTTCGATATTGCTCTTTATTTTTTACATTTTACTATTTGGGTGTGCTTTGCCTTCGGCAAGGGCACAACCTTTGTTCTCTCACATATATATTATTATTTATTTTTTTATTTCTTTTTGCCCCCCTAAAACTCAGTCAATATTTGGCCTACATAGACAACGTAGGTGTCAAAAGTTTCGTCTTGGTAGCGATTGAGTTGCTTCTATTGGAATTTACGTTCCGTTGCATGGTTTAGGCTTAAGTTAAGTTTTTGTGGCGAAAAGTGAAGCTAACGGTGGCTAATTTGCTAGCCACAGTCACTGACGTTACTAACGTAACTGCGTCACTAACGTCACGAAAACACGCGTGACTACCTTTGGCAGAACATTCGTTTCACATCTGTTAACTTGGGGGATAGCTAGGCTAACTATAGCTTTACTGCAAGGCAGCTGCAGAAACGCCACAAGAAAAGAGGCCAGGGTGATAACTATTTACTCATTTTACTTTGTGATATGACACACAATTGTGATGTGTAATGTACAATATAAGTTGATATTATTAAGGAAGTACATCTACTTTCGGAAACAGTAGTCTACTATTTCACTGAAGTATTAGCATCACGACATTAGCCTCTGTTGCCCGGGCAACACATACTACAGTGGTCTATGATGCATCTGTTTTCAATCGTTAAATTAAACATTCCTCACAAATACATTTTCGTTGTAGGATTTATTATGACATTATATTACAAGTAAACGATTTGTGGGTGAAATTATCATTACCTGTGGTTTCAAACTAGTGTAGCTCACTGCAACGTTGTAGCCTACGCAAGACACTACAAAAACATCTACACAGCTGTTTAGGAAGTAAAACGGCGACAGAACATGTTCGGCACTCCCCTTACTTAAATCAAAAGTCTAACTACTAACCTGAACTTCATTGCCACAGCCTAAACTTTGTCAATCTGTTCATGAAAATAATTAATTTCAGCCTAAACCGTACAACGGAACGTTAATTCAAATTCAACCAACGCAATCGCTACCAAGACGAACATAGCAGTAGTCTAGTACTGTACCGTAGTAGTACAATTTACCGGGGCTTCTCCACACAGGGCTATATCGCATTTTGCGTTGTTACTGACAATGATCGCTAGCAGTGAGCTTTTATGAATGAGCGATTTTCCACTAAATAAATGTCAAGCTTATTTACGTTTTGGGGGCCATATTTTCAGTTAGCAGATGGTACTGTTTGAATCGCGATTCCATCTTCTACTGCCGGTAACGCCGTAGAATAATCTTCAAAGGGGGTTCTTTATTAATGAATGAATGCAATGAGTAGGCTAAATGCCTGAAAATATCACGAGAAAGGAAAAACATAAAAGGACGTTTAAGTCATAGAGATTAGGTAAATTTTTACACCGGTCTGCCAAATGTATTCGTTTTGATTCAACGATGAGGCTGCCTCTTGCAGGGGAAATGAGAAGACATCATATTTCATTCTACACTTCACTCGTATTTTGAGTTGTAAATGAGCAGCAAAAAAAAGATGCTTTTAAATCTATGTGATCTTTATAAATAATAAGTAGACCCTGTGCATTTTAATATAAAATATACAGACCCCTGTGCAACCGACGCAAGCAAGCACACCCTACAATTTCCCCAGAAATTGTACCCTCTCTAGTTCTTTTTTGCTTTTTATATTTTTGCTCATTTTGCTGCTTGTGTTTTGACATGTTTTCCCACTATGTAGCTGTCACTAGCCATGTCACAAGAATTTCACTGTCCAGAATGAACCTGTGTTGTCCTGCGCACATGACAATAAATATTTGCCTTTTACTTTGAATACCGTGACTACAACATTACATTTACATTTACATGATTCACATTTACATTTAGCAGACGCTCTTATCCAGAGCGACTTACAGTAAGTACAGGGACATTCCCCCTGAGGCAAGTAGGGTGAAGTGCCTTGCCCAAGGACACAACGTCAATTGACACGGTCGGGAATCGAACTGGCAACCTTCAGATTACTAGCCCGACTCCCTCACCGCTCAGCCATCTGGCTCCCAACACTCCAACTAGCATGCTAACTCCTACAACTTGTGGTTATAGTATAGTGTACTTTCCATAACTAGTGAAGTGTACTCACTTTCATGGGAGGGTAGCGGTGGTAGGGTGCGGAGCCGGTGGCCAACTCGATAGCCGTGATGCCAAAACTCCAAACGTCGGCTTTGAAGTCGTAGCCTCGTACCTGGGAACATTGTTAGTATTGGTGGATCGGCTTTCATATTAAAGTTGTCAACACTTGACATGAAGTTTGAATTAACTACAATGTAACTACCGGTACATGGCAATAGCTACCGAAACAACATTGTAGTTTCAAAGTAACTATGTAGTCACGCTTCATATCACGTTGGCGGTACAAGTTATAACACAGTAACTGACACTTAGTATGGAGGTTGTTGGGCTTTCCAGGGATATGCGGATGTCAACATTGATCTTGTTTTGGTAAAACAAGTCTGACTCGCCTTTCCCACATCCACTTACCACTTACATACTTCCCTCATAAAGTGCCTTCTAACCCTTTTGACTTAATCTTACCATTTAATTAAAATGTTTAGCCTTTTTCAGCTTTATTTATAGAAACAGTTTGAGAAACAGGAAATCAGAGGGAGAGACTAGAGCATGTGCGGGAATGTGCGGGCCTGAACGCGGGCCCCAGTGTTAGTGCCTTTACCTTCGAGGAACGCAGTCTTGCCCACTGAGATGCACCTCCAGCAAGGTTTTTACCACACTTATTGCTCTGTCGTTACATGTTAGTTCATTTAACCTTCATGTCAAATGTTGCTAAAGAGTTCATATGGGAGCTCCATTCAGCCTAGCTTAGTCTCACCTGCTCCATGACCTCTGGGGCCATCCAACATGGCGTGCCCACAAACGTCTTGCGAACTTTGTTCCTGGTCATGTCTCCTCCGGTTGCCAGAAAGGCACTCACCCCGAAGTCTTTGAAAATATTACATAAAAACCGTTTTGTTGCATATTAAAAGAAGTTTGGTAGCTATATTGGTATCAGTGTTGTTATTTTCAATCCCCATATTCGAAAATAAAAGTTAGCTTTATGCTAAAACAATATAACAAAAATATGATGTATCTAAGATTGTATAACATTTTATGTATCTTACCAATATTACTATATCAGGTTTGAGAGGTTATTACAGATAATAATAATCACTTTATTTTGCAAATATTAGAGACACATTGAGAGTAATCTCGAGGCACACACCTGCAATCTGAACAGAACCGTCCTCTCCTAACAGGATGTTCCCAGCCTTCACATCCCTGGGGACACACAGCAAAACCAGCAGGGTCACGCACACTATCTAAATGGAGCAGCATTGATTGCATGCGTGTGAATTATGTTTCACCCAGTTGCTATTTAGTCCACTGCCCAAAGGGCTGCTCGTATTCTAGAAATCTATGACCTTGACACAAACAGGAAGTTGAAAGAATGCCATTTCTGTGCTGAAAGTGGACGACAGTGTTACAATTTCTTTTGAGGATGACTTTGAATTGATGGTCCAGCAAGTTGCAGCAAGTTGCAAGTACACATAATGACATGTTTGGTCTTTTGTGCCGCTGATGACACAGCACGTTCTAACAGCTGATTACCTGTGGATCTTGCTTACCTGTGGATCTTGATTACCTGTGGATCTTGCTTACCTGTGGATCTTGCTTACCTGTGGATCTTGCTTACCTGTGGATCTTGCTTACCTGTGGATCTGGCCGTTTCTGTGCAGATAATCCAGCCCTTCCAGAACCTCTTTTAAGATGGTGGCAATTAGGATCTCATCTAACACCCCGTTTCGGTGCTCCTCTTTGCTGGTGTGCTTAATTATATCCAGCATGGATCCTGAACAAAACCACACCCAGGATGCCAGCATTCAGATCAGCCCCTTAGCACTGATCCATATCCCCTGTTCCTGTCAGGGTTTCATATCCTGGTAACATCAACACTAGACTGCTTGGAGATTACTCTTTAATACTAGTGTGGATTGTGTGATATGTGAAATTGATTTTTGCTACATCACCTACAACACTTACCCCAAGGTCACAATTTAATATGTATTTGTACATGAAATCAACATGTGCTTTTTCTCTCACCGGAGACAGTTTTTGCTCCTATCCTGTCTGAGAAGCTCACCTCCACTCAAGAGCTTCATGACCAGCCAGAGTTCATCCTTCACCACAAACGAGGTGTAGTAGGTGACCACGTTAGGGTGGTGGCACTGACTCATCGCCTGGATCTCTTTCTGGAAGAGCAGGAGGTTCACAGAACATCCAAAAACAACAGCTTTGACAACCATTTCAATTAACGAAGTTGGCTTGTCAGTCATTCACGTTTTCATTTTGTTATGTGTTAATTGAGAATTGTGCTATACCTACTGTTAGAAAACAAATAATCGAAATAGAAAATAATATATTATTTAATAACAACTACTTGATAGAATAAAACAACTGTCTTGCACACAAGAAAATGCAGAAAAAGGCCAGAAAGGGAGAAGAGAGGCTGTATTGAGTGTAGTTCTCACCAGCAGCTCATCCATGCTGGTCTGGCATTTCTCCAGGTTAATCCTCTTGATGGCTACTCGCTCCTGTCTGGGACTGCAGAGAGCAGCCTGGACTACGGCTGTGGCCCCGCTTCCTGCACACACACACACACACACACGCACACACGCGCACACACGCGCGCACACACACACACGTACACGTACGCACACACACACACAAGCACGCACACACACACACACACACGGCAATTACAAAACAAGCCAGGAGAAGACGTAGAATAGTGTATCAACACACACACGCTGCAGTCTCACATACATGTTACTGTGCTCTTCATGTGTGCAATCAGGTCATTCATACATGTTACTGTGCTCTTCATGTGTGCATTCAGGTCAATTCAGTGACGTAACCAAGGTGAAAGTATTTTTCACCAAAAACATGAAACATGTCCAACAGTGTATCGCACCACAGTGGTAGCAAAGTGAGTGAGGTGAGTTTGATAGCAACTAGGCTATGGTAAGCAACGGAACCCCTTATTTTCACAAAAGAGCTGTGATATGGGACACATGGTACACACCATGACAACGGGTGGGGACAGATAAGGAGCAGAACCCAGGCGATCCGGCTGCTTAACAGTTGATTATGAACACAGAGCAGATGACTGGCTACCCATCTTATCAGGACTGATATGGTTTTAGCTGTCACCTCATCCACATGCAAACCCAAAGGGTATCTCAAAATACGTCAAATGTTATCTTCCAGTTGTTAGTAATGTTTTCCTTTAGCAGACGCTTGTATCCACGGTGACGTACAGTACGGGGGGGATGTGAACCTGTGACCTCTTCATTTGCAGTGAAATGCTCTAACCACTGAGCTATATATCCTCCATGAGTTATGACCTCCACTATATTACAGTTCCATTCTCATAATGAGCAAACATGTTTAATTACTCACTCGAACCCCCTACTTATGTGAAAATAAGCTTTTAATATGAGAAATCATGACAATCAATGTGTTTATTCATGAACTTGAATGACAGCCATTGTTGTCTGAGGAGAGTGTGTGCTGATCGTGGGAGTGGATACACTGACCAGTGAGCACCCTGTTTCTGTGAACTTATACACAAATAGTCGGACACAAAACTTTGTGGGGTGGAACTCTGGAGTTTAAAATACAATTACAATGACTGACATTTTCTTTTTTTACCTAAACATGCAAAAATGTGTCCATAGTTCCGCATTTTCTTATGATGTACATGTTTAAATATAGTCAGTTAACAGAAAATGGTGTGTCTGTCAATATCAATACAACCCAATACATTTGTTTGTGCACAATGCACAAACAAATACTTAAAAAATATATGAGAAAATAAGCATAGGCCTCTTATAAGAATACGTATGAAAGCCAAATTAAAATAACGAGCAAATTAAATAAAGTAGGCCTATACTAATCTGATAAAATATGGAATATTATATTTCCTGTGTGTAACAATGGCTCCTCTGTGTACATCAGGATGACATGCAATTCAATACCCTCTCCTGCTCTACCGAAAAATACCATGCCCTTAGCGGGAGGTTTGTGATTGCGTGCATGACTGAGACATTAGCCTACCTGCGATTTCCAATTCCCATCCTTGGTTGATCATGAGGTTTTGTGGTTACATAGCGGCCTGCCTCTATGTTTCTTTCAGCCTATTACTGGACACGTGCCTTAAAAAACATCGCTCGTCATAGAAGAAACCCCTGCATTCGTGCATTAAAATAACATCAAACAAAATTGTCATTTCCACCCACATGTTACAGGATTTAACAATAACCATAATCTAATTGGTTAGATATTTTTATGATGAAATATAGCCTACTCTCTACTAAAACCATAATAGTCTACAGTAACATCCGCATAGCAAAGCATAGGACGCTGTTGAATATGAAAACGCCGGTAGGCCCTCGTCGTCATTAACAACTGATGGTCGGCAGAGCCACACAAAATATAACATATTTCGTCAGATTACGTTTATATTAGAGTACTAACCTATGACTTCCTGCAACTCGTAAGACTCCCTGGTAATTGGCCAGCTCGTTGTCAGCAGTGGTTGCGGATTTTGGACAGCAGCCGGAGATTCGCCTTGCTCCGCCATGATGCTCCTGCCGTCGAGCTACTTAGCGACCTCACACTGTAAAATTTCCCCTCACCTCCTGACTACAGAAGTGTCAGCTGCCGCTGCAGGGAATCACTACGCCCCGTGATGAAATACCCGGAAAATAACGGATCCTCTGAGGAACTTTCCCATCTCCACGTTCTCCGCATAGTTTTCATCAACCGCGTGCGATTAAACATGTACCATAATAAACATGCGATTCTCGTCCTTTTTTTCGTGTGCTGCTGTAGGCTATTAGCTATTGGCTGTGCTGTATTTATTGCATCCACTTATTAAGTAAGCTAAAAGCCTACTATGCATTGAAACAATTGATATGTTAACTTTTTTTTAAAGACATCGTAATTTTGTATGGGGCAGCTTTATAAAAATATATTTTCAAAAACGTGTAACATTATCTAGATTTTTGTAAATATTGGGTTAATCGTTATTTCATTATTTCATAAATATAATTATGAAATCTTCACTTCCAATAGACCAGAAATTGCATGTTTTTCTGCCTATAATACAGCAAATTGAACTGGATCACATGCCAATTTTCTTTCAATCAGTCACAGTGACTTAATGATTTAATTTGACATTTGCAGCAAGTTGCAGCTATTTCTGTTTGAGTGGCTATGCCATATTTTTCCACTAGATGGAAGTCTCTAACCATCTCACGTCATCTACTCCCCTATGCATGTTGTTTAAGTTACAGAACCAGTGTTGGGTAGCCTTAGAGCTATAGTTATACATATATACAGTAGCCTATATGGAGGTTAGAGGCTAGAAATTACGAAAAATACGAATGTATGGCAGGATTCTGCCTATGACAGCTACATGTCATTTGTATTTATTTGATCAAGATTTATTTGATCCATATGGACATTACAATTTTGATCAAATAAATCTATTTGTATTATGGCTATAATCTTGATCAGATAAATACATTTTCTTATGGCTGTCATAGGCAGGATCATGTCGTAAAATGTGACCGCCAGTAGGTGGCATATTCTAACAAGTATTTCCAAGGCTGCTGCTCAGAATTGCTTTACAGTAGAAAAAGGCTGGTTCAGCTCTGATATTGCATGTCATGTTCAGTGTAATGCACCAGGATCCATAGTAATAGTCCGGCAACATGATGAACGAAATAGTTTATTTTTATTAATCTATCCCATAAATAGCTTTTTATTCAGATTACAGTATTTCAACTAACCCGTTTTGTCAACTGAGTTTTGTCATGAAATCTTTATATTTTTGTATGCCGACTGTATGTGTGACATTGCAATGCACCAATCACTTGCGGAGAATCTGATTGAGACGACTTCACAACGCTGGAAATAGCAAAGGGGAAAAAAGAGACGGGCGGGCGGTAGTACTTACATAGGCTACAGTGATCCTATCCTAGACCAAAACCTGCAGAGATCGGCTGTGAAATATCGCAGCGGCTGCGTAACAGGCCATTGATAGCATTCATCCTGGGTATTGGTACAGGGGACAAAGGCTCTGGATTAAAAGGAGATGGCAGGTATTTTGGCGTGGTTTTGGAACGAAAGATTTTGGCTTCCTCACAATGTAACGTGGGCAGATTTTAAAAACACAGACGAGGCAACGTTCCCACAAGCCGAGGATCTGTATCTGGCGTGTCCTTTAGCATTCTGCATCTTTATGATACGGCTGGTGTTCGAAAGGTAGGTGTATTAACTTGCAGAATGCACATACAGTTCACTGACCATGCCTGTCTGAGTATAATACAAGATTTCGTTGGTAGTTGGTGGGTCAGTGTATAGTCAACATAGGACTAGTCCTTAATGTGTTGGCGAAATGTAATCATCACCCACATGAATGTCTAAACAATGGGACAGGCTACACGACTTGTGATATTGAGACATATACAGGCCTAGATCTAATTTCTAGCATTTTGTTTGAAACGTGGACGTTTGTTTGCAACGTAGACAGGCGTTAGGAATGGAAGCCTATTTTGAGAAGTATTTGCTCTGTTTACCCTTCTCAGCGTGCTGCCCACGCCGCAAGTTACTGGAAGAACATATTCGAGTCATGCTCGCCTAATTTCCCTCTGACCTCGCAGTGACATTTTTTGGAAACCATCAGAGACTCATGAAATAGTTCAACCACAGCATTGTGAATCTGTTTTGACTGACACGTTCACGTTGGCGTGTACTGTAGCTAGGCCTGTACATCTATTTTCATCTTTATTTGACAGATGTTAGCCCATTGAATGTCGCGGTTATTATGCATCAATCAACACAATGCAAATGTATGGCCACATAAGAGAGGCGTATTTACAGTGATGTGGGTGTTATTTAGCTCTCACTTTCCTGTGACCTGCTGTGCTATTCCACTTACCTATGCTAATGCTACTGAACCCAGATCTTTGCATAGGCTACAGTAGATCTGTGTCGCACCATCAGTTAAAAGCAGGTCGTTGAATTAAACAGTTCCTCATTACTGATACAATAGAAGTGCAGGTAGAAACTATAAGGAATATACTTAAAATAGGAAAAGCTAAACTAGATAACGTTTGAAATAGTCTATCTCTCTAAGTAATTTATGAAGTTTTGTAGAGACGTTGTAGCCTACCGTGGTCAAAAGAAATGGTGTGTTAACTTCTTAACAAATTTCAGAAGTTCCAAAGACACAGTTCTCACCTGGGGAAAGAATGGCAATATGTATTTTAGGCAGAATGAACTAGAATCAGTTACTTCCATTCACTGCCTTCCAAAAGCTGGTGTTGTACTTACGCAATCTAAATGTACACATATATTCACATACTTGCAGAGTATTCATTTTGAGATTTATACTGGCATAATTGCTGGGTGCATTCCATTGCTTTCATAAGCCTTTGGCATACAAAACAAAACATTTATTGCTGTTTTTTTTTACATTTGATTATTCTGTTCTTGGAAAGTGAAACCCACATCAATGGCAGAGCTCATAGTTTTATGTTTTATTTCTGAAACAAACAGGCCTACTTATATTTAGCAATCAGTGTATGACAGGAAATAGCAGGTTTTATTAATGTAGGCAAAAGTAGTTTAATACGCAGCCAGTGGATTGCTGACTATGCTTATGCCCTACTGAATCAGCAATTGCCATAAAACCATGGATCAATCATATGCTGTTAGAAAATGACTTCAATGTGATCACTTGCAGGTTCATTGCTAGACCATGTGCCTTGGGTCTAAAGATACAAGCCAATGGACCACTGAAAGCCCAGCCCAATGCCATCTTGGAGAAGGTTTTTACTGCAATTACCAAGGTAAGGGACAGTGTTCTCACATCTTCCCCTTCCAGAGTGCATGTCTGAAGGATTTTCTGCTGGATCAAAAGCAAGAAGTGCCTAACTGGCTTTCTGGTACATTGTCATTTTGAGCTGAGGGAAATGTAACAACTTTTCTATTCACATACATGATGACCAACTACATACTGTGACTACACAGAAGAGGCCTCTACTTCTCAGTAGTCTCAGGAAACATATCTTCATATCAACATCCATAAAAACATCACAGATTGAGAATCCACATGAGCTTTTTTTCTGCGGGTCTGAAAATGGGACTGTTTCGCCTCTTGACTTGGTCATTGCACCACATCCAACACCAGAAGCTGCTCGTTGTTGCTGCTCGTTGTTGCTAGTTAGATCTGCTGTTGTCTCCCAGCACCCAGATGAGAAGAGGTTGGAGGGCCTGTCCAAACAGCTGGACTGGGACGTCCGCACTATCCAGCGCTGGTTTAGGCAGCGCCGCAACCAGGAGAAGCCCAGCACCCTGGCTCGCTTCTGCGAGAGCATGTAAGAACCGTCTTCAACACCACTACACCAAACATGCTCCTCATCAAATCCCATTTTTATTTGCAAAGCCCTTTTTACAAGTAATGTCACAAGGGGTTCAGAGGTTTTCCACAGATCAGTATAACCAAACATCAACATCCAATCAGTGTTTCCCCTACCATTATATTAGGGGGGCGCCCCGCCCCCCCCAACGGCACCCCTCGCCCCCCCCTGGAAGGTCAAGTTAAGAAAAGAAAAAAAAAAGATTTTTTTATTGTATTTTTTATTAACTGTTTTTTTTTTTTTTTTTTTTTTATATATATGGCGTCCGATCACAAAATAAGTCATTTGAGGTTGCCTTTCCTATAAAACAGGTCTATAGCTTGCTCTTTTATTAAACAAACTAAATGGCCTTATGTTATCTATCTTATTTACACAACGGCATGTAATTTCTGTCTCTACATGGTCTCCATCGCCCCCCCCCCCCCCTCCCCCAAAGCTGTAAACCTAGGGGAAACACTGGTCCAAAATCACAATGATCTTTTTGTAGAGTGGGGGTTGTGATGTAGGATGCCTTGCATCAACCTTTACTACCATCTGACAGTGACAGACACGATTCAACTCTGAACTAATCCCACTCTTACATGGAGGGGTGTCATGAGCCAGTGTTGTTTCTGCCTGCACCCGCTGTGCTCCAGTTCAGGAAGTAATGTCTGCTTGGCCCCAGCACTCTCTTCATCTGTGGGCAGATTGATGCTGCTGGCCAGCTAGTGGGTTCACCTGTCAGGTCGGGCTCATGTCTGGCACCAGTAGTGGAGGGAACACAGCCAGTGTCTCTCCCCCTGCTGGGGTAACTGCTCTCAGAGGAGGCCTCTTGTAGAGGAAATGCCTGCTGGTTTGTTTTTAATTTCACAGAAAATAGGACGCAGCTTTCCTTTCAAAATTCTTGTTGGATAGTGTTTGCAATTTGGTGAACTTACATTTAGGTTAATTCGGTAAAAAAAAAAAAGGGCTGTCCTGCATCTGTTAGCAGACTGTAAATTGATTGGACTCTGGAATTGTCTCTACGCTGTCCCAGTTGCTTACAATGCATTCTCGCCAAACCCATGCATACTCTTCAGCAGTCATCCTGCTCTAAGTGGTCTTTTGTTCAGCTGTTTGGGTTTTGAAAACATCCTGTTGTCCCTGACACTTTAGGATTGCTAATCTGCAGTCTGTTTTGATTTATTTCATTATTCTAGCAAGGAGAGGCAGGCAGATATACTGCAGCGTACAGAGCGAGTCTTTTCTAGATAGTTTTATCCAGGCCCGTCAAGACACTGTTCTCGTTGTGAGGCCTGTGCTCTGCCCTGTGCTCTGTCTGGTCGACCATGACGCCCTGTGCTCTGTCTGGTCGACCATGACGCCCTGTGCTCTGTCTGGTCGACCATGACGCCCTGTGCTCTGTCTGGTCGACCATGACGCCCTGTGCTCTGTCTGGTCGACCATGACGCCCTGTGCTCTGTCTGGTCGACCATGACGCCCTGTGCTCTGTCTGGTCGACCATGGCGCCCTGTGCTCTGTCTGGTCGACCATGACGCCCTGTGCTCTGTCTGGTCGACCATGACGCCCTGTGCTCTGTCTGGTCGACCATGACGCCCTGTGCTCTGTCTGGTCGACCATGACGCCCTGTGCTCTGTCTGGTCGACCATGACGCCCTGTTCTCTGTCTGGTCGACCATGGCGCCCTGTGCTCTGTCTGGTCGACCATGACGCCCTGTGCTCTGTCTGGTCGACCATGACGCCCTGTGCTCTGTCTGGTCGACCATGACGCCCTGTGCTCTGTCTGGTCGACCATGGCGCCCTGTGCTCTGTCTGGTCGACCATGACGCCCTGTGCTCTGTCTGGTCGACCATGACGCCCTGTGCTCTGTCTGGTCGACCATGACGCCCTGTGCTCTGTCTGGTCGACCATGACGCCCTGTGCTCTGTCTGGTCGACCATGGCGCCCTGTGCTCTGTCTGGTCGACCATGGCGCCCTGTGCTCTGTCTGGTCGACCATGACGCCCTGTGCTCTGTCTTGTTGACCATGACGCCCTGTGCTCTGTCTGGTCCACCATGACGCCCTGTGCTCTGTCTGGTCGACCATGACGCCCTGTGCTCTGTCTGGTCGACCATGACGCCATGTGCTCTGTCTGGTCGACCATGGCGCCCTGTGCTCTGTCTGGTCGACCACAACGCTGCTTGTCTGAACAGATATTCCTCAGCCTCCTCGGTGGTCATTTCTTGAATTACATAACTGGAAAATAATCAATTTAGCTTCGAAGGGAAGAGTTTAGATTTGTGTTTTATGATATCGACTTGCGTGGATATGAACTTGTATTAACGTTGTAAGAGTGGAATTAAGTACTCCAATGTACATATTCAAGTATGGAAAAGTGGGTATCAATGTTCTTGAGATGACTTGGATGTTTAGCGGAGCCCCAAACAGTTTTGCACGTCCTTGGCATGTTTTTCAAACTCGGGTAATTCAGGATTCTCTAAGAAACTTTGACCTGGAGATGGGTGAACTGATATGGAGCTGTGCTCGAAGCAACGAGAAGACTGTGGTGTGCTTTCACTAGAAACAGTCCCAGTTACTATTGAGACAAAACAAAGTGCACTTTGGTTTGTGTTAATTCTATGTAAGCGTTTGGCCAACCTGCAAGAGACCATGTTACTGACCCATCTATTCCAAATCAATCCTTTGTATTTCTTGGAAGTACACCTGGAACTTCCTAGTGGTTAAACATAGCATTGCTGTCATTGTTTATTGATTTGCATCATGTTGTCCCAAAGAGCATTTGTTGGTTTAAAATGCAATGGTATCACATCCCACACTGACTAGTACAGTGTTGGGTAAAAAGCGTGCCAGCTCATCAGCCAGATTCAGTGCAGAGGATGGTTGTGAGTCATAGCAATGATTCAGCAGCACTTCAGCACCACTCGTTTGCAGTGTTTGACTTACCAGTTGCCAAGCAACAGTCTTGACCTATCGTTAGGTAGATGTTTTTATTTTATTTATGAATTTTTCCTTCATTGGACAATTAATCAATTGAGAGAAAATGTACTTGTGATTTGAGACTGACGCCTGTCCCGTTCATTAGGAACAACAAAATGGCTTTTCTGTTTGAAGAAGAGCACCTGTTTTAATGGTGTGTATGTAAAGCACCAAGAACTTGATGAAGCTTGGGTTTTCACATTACCTTATAGAAAAGACATTGTCCATTTAGCTCACTCTTGCCCCCGTTCAGAGCGGTGGGCACAGCGCGGTGGGCACAGCGCGGTGGGCACAGCGCCCCAGTCCTCTCACCGCACGTAAGGGCCATGCTGCGTGCACGTCACATGATGCTGCGCGTGTTGAGTCTCCGTATCTGCGTCTTGGTTGGGGTCCGTTTATAGGAGCTCCACCATGTGGGCTTCCTGTCCGCGCCTGAGCGCCCGAGCGCCCGAGCGCCCGAGCGCCCGAGCGCCCGAGCGCCCGAGCGCCCGAGCGCCCGAGCGCCCGAGCGCCTGAGCCATCTTACAGCCAGCAACTCTCAAGACCTGGATGAAGTTTCACATGTTGGGTCATTCTGAGGACGAATAGAAAGCTGTCTCAATGTTTGATTGTTGAATCCTTCCAGGAGGAGGTGAAAGGGCATCATCATCTATCTCCCCAAGAGACTACTTGCTCTGCTGTGCAGCAGTTTGTTTGGTCAAACTTTATTGTCGCCCTGCCCATTCTTGACTCCCATTGGACCCTCTGAAACACCCAATATCCTGGAAGTGGGTGTCAAGATTTTGGACATTACTTGAGGGTGATGACGGGTAACATTGCTAGATGAGCTCTGAGTTGGGTGTTTTCTGGTAGTATTGACCTTTTTTCAAAACTAAACAGGAAAGAGGCAACTGGCCCAAATACTGATCCGGTCTGATGATTTGAACAAAGAACCACTGTGTGCGTCATTTGGCTCATGGCTCAATTTTCATACTTAGGAAGTAGCCCCATTGGCCAGAAAACTGCACCCATCCATGAGAATCTCCCAGAATCCACCACACTTTGCCAAGCCTACTTGGCCTCAGAGCCTTCCCCAGTGGAGCGGTCAGGCTGTCGGTCAGGCTGTCGGTCAGGCTGTCGGTCAGGCTGTCGGTCAGGCCCCAGTGAGTCATCCTGGAAGGCAGGGCTGGGATACGAGTGTTCCTGCCACGCTGTCGAGTCTCGCTGTCTCCCTGAGGACACGAGGGCCTGCGTCCGTCTGACACTACAGAGGTTCAGACTCTGGGCTGAACTCAAAAGGAAACATCTACTAAATAAATGGAGAAGAACCTACAATATGGATAAGATGACTCAAGTCTCCACTGGCCGATGTTGGGTTTTCAGACCAGAATGAAATGTGCTTTCCCCCTCCCCAAAAAACACCAGTGACACCCTATGTGTCACTGGAGTTGGTTTCACTAGTCAAAGCTGTGCCCACGGTGTACTTTCTGTTTCAGTGAGAGAGTAAAAACACAGACTGTCTGAGTCAGAATAAGGAGGAACAATGTCTGTGATGACCTGCATTGTTTTTTACTCCCCCTTGGGGTGTTCTGAGTAGTGGTCTTCTACGAGGGTCCTCAGGGCCCACTCTATTGTTCTAGACGTTTCCCTGCTCCAACACACCTGGCTCAAATGAACAAGTTGCTATCAGGCTTCTGCTGAGCTTGATAACACCCATTTATTTGAATCGGTTGTGTTGGAGCAGGGAAACTTCTAGTACTGGGCCCTGAGGACCAGGGTAGAACACTCCTTTATTTTGAATCATCTCCTCCCGTTTCAGACATTTCCTGGATGTCTACAGAGAATACATTGGGCCACAAAACTATCTTCCTAACTGGTATTCTGTGTTTGTCATTCATTATAGGTGGAGGTTTTCGTTTTACCTGTACATATTTACCTATGGAGTTCGTTTTCTTAAAAAGGTAAGTTATCTTTTTGTTTTGAATTGAGACAAAACTATGATCAGATATCCAGTATCACACACTGCGTGTTGTCATGCAGTATGTATGTCAGTGACACAAGAGAGAGATTGTTGCACTGCAAGGAGGAACAGCTGACAAATTATGTTCCTCTTTTCAAGCACTTTAACCAGGAAAGGTGCTGCTAAATAATGGATCCATGTTCTCAGTACAGTATGTATAATGCAGATATTTGTGTATTTGCACAGGAGCACCATTCAGAACACGCTAGCATCACGCTACTATCCACTGATGTTCTTTGTTTCTGCATCCAGTGTTGCCGACTCTGTGTAACAGTGTTTGGCCTTGGTCTGAAAGAGCATCTAGTAATTGAATGCTTAAACCATTCCGTCTAGGATTGATCAGTCTAATCTTGATCACGAGGAGGGGACGAGGCAGATAGGGAGCCACCAGAATTTCTCAGTGAAACAAGTTGCGTGATGAAGCACTTTGTAAAATGAGTCGGTTCCTTGCAGCAGGGTCAGGTCTCCAGGGCCTTTATTAATAGCAGCTGGTCAGGAACCCAGCGCTGGTCAGGAACACAGCGCTGGGTGTGCTGCTGGTCAGGAACCCAGCGCTGGTCAGGAACACAGCGCTGGGTGTGCTGCTGGTCAGGAACACAGCGCTGGTCAGGAACACAGCGCTGGTCAGGAACACAGTGCTGGTCAGGAACACAGCACTGGGTGTGTAGCTGGTCAGGAACACAGCGCTGGTCAGGAACACAGCGCTGGTCAGGAACACAGCGCTGGTCAGGAGCACAGCGCTGGGTGTGCTGCTGCTAAGGAACACAGCACTGGGTGTGCTGCTGGTCAGGAACACAGCGCTGGTCAGGAGCACAGCGCTGGGTGTGCTGCTGGTCAGGAACACAGCACTGGGTGTGCTGCTGGTCAGGAACACAGTGCTGGGTGTGCTGCTGGTCAGGAGCACAGTGCTGGGTGTGCTGCTGGTCAGGAACACAGCGCTGGTCAGGAGCACAGCGCTGGGTGTGCTGGTGGTCAGGAGCACAGCGCTGGGTGTGCAGCTGGTCAGGAGCACAGCGCTGGGTGTGCTGCTGGTCAGGAACACAGCGCTGGTCAGGAGCACAGCGCTGGGTGTACTGCTGGTCAGGAGCACAGCGCTGGGTGTGCTGCTGGTCAGGAACACAGCGCTGGGTGTGTAGCTGGTCAGGAACACAGCGCTGGGTGTGCTGCTGGTCAGGAACACAGTGCTGGGTGTGCTGCTGGTCAGGAGCACAGCGCTGGGTGTGCTGCTGGTCAGGAACACAGCGCTGGTCAGGAGCACAGCGCTGGGTGTGCTGCTGGTCAGGAACACAGCGCTGGGTGTGCTGTTCTGCAGGTCAGGAACACAGCGCTGGGTGTGCAGCTGGTCAGGAGCACAGCGCTGGGTGTGCAGCTGGTCAGGAACACAGCGCTGGTCAGGAGCACAGCGCTGGGTGTGCTGTTCTGCAGGTCAGGAACACAGCGCTGGGTGTGCAGCTGGTCAGGAACACAGCGCTGGTCAGGAGCACAGCGCTGGGTGTGCTGTTCTGCAGGTCAGGAGCACAGTGCTGGGTGTGCAGCTGGTCAGGAACACAGTGCTGGGTGTGCAGACTCAACAGGCCTACCTAAGTTGCAGGTTTCCTCCACGAGACATTTTCCTAAAGGGAAACTTCCAGTATCGTATTTTATATGGCCTCCTTGGGTCCTTACAGATAATTGGGTCACGGTTGGTTATGGGTGAATGTTCCTTTAGTTGTATGATTTAATGTAGGTCGTCTTCGGTATTTACAACCAGGACCTTTATCGATGTGTTCAGCTTCCTTGTGAAAAATCATAAATGTATTGAGTTATATACTCTTTATTTACTTTTATTATTATTATACACTGAATGCATTGAGTACCCTGACATAAAATTCCAAGCAAATGTTCTCAGTGCAGCCAAGCGAGCCGCTTCAGTTTTCTGTTGGCCCCTCAAACAAACACCCATCAGGTAAAGAGCCGTGTTCAGCACCAGAGATTGATTTCACTTTATGATGTAAGTTATGTAAATATGCTTTTGGGAACAGCACAACAGTGCACTGATATCATCCGAGGGTGCGTTGAGCTTCTTTCATTCAGCTTTTCTCTTGGTACCTAATCTTTGATTGGTCCAAGAGAGAAAAGCAGTTGTTAGGGCGGGTTTTCTTGTCCCTGATTGTAGGACTGTTTATGACTGCAAGGAATAACCTTGTTAATATATGAATTGAACTTTTGAAATGTGCATGTACCGTTACCTATAACCTTGAGAGCTAAACAGTCAGTGGTCACGGTGACGTGCATGGGAAGCCCTACTATAGTGACTCTTCAGAATCAGAAAGGGATTTATTCGCCATGAAAGTTTGCACAGACAAGGAATTTGCTTTGGCAGGAAGGTGCATACAATAAACATATACCTAAAATTTAAATATGTGGACTAACTATACTAAGGGTACATAAACTAGCAGTACTAAGTGGGATAAATATAAGTTGCCGTAAATTACAATATAAAAATACAAAAATACAAATATTACAAAAAAATACAAATGTACAAGACACCATGTTGTGGTGCAGTGCAAAAGCAGTGTGTTTTTAAGCAATAAGTCATTTGAGTCAGTGTGGTCCCTTGGCCTTGTTGAAGAGGCCAACAGCGGAAGGGAAGAAACTGTTTTTGTGGCGTGAGGTATTGGTCCTGATAGACCGCAGCCTTCTTGTCCTTGCAGTAACAAGCATGTATTTATGAACAGTTAATAGCTCATCGATGCTAGCTCAGTGTCGTGTTCCCTCCGTGTGTGGAAAGATATGTACAAGGAGGACCAGTAACTTTAAATTGAAAATGTATTTTAATTTATAAATGCTAAGAGAATCAATACGCAGGATTAATAAAACAAATCCATACAGAAACATTCCTTCAGAAAATACGTTAACAAAGGCAATCATGGCATGGGAGTGAAGTTTCAAAGTTCCAGGGAGCCTGTCTGAAACACGGAACCCACAGATCTTAACCAAATTGGGGGAACTCAACAACGAGGAAGTCTGAAACCAATTCAAACAATCACCGGATTTCACTCAGCGGTTGCAGGAGACCAAAATGTGACGCTTTTGTAAAACAAAGGAATATGTAAAAGGAATATTACCTGCTACGCGCACAACGGTGTAAAACCTGTGTAAATAATACAATACTACATTTACATTTAGCCATTTAGCAGACACTCTTATCCAGAGCGACTTGCAGTAAGTACAGGGACATTCCCCCTGAAGCAAGTAGGGTGAAGTGCCTTGTCACGGCCGGGAATCGAACTGGCAACCTTCAGATTACTAGCCCGATTCCCTAACCGCTCAGCCACCTGACTCCAATACTAAAAACATTACCACAAAATGTTACCACAAAATGTGACACAAAACGTTACCACAAAATGTGTTCTGTAAAAGAAGAAACTCGTTTATTACCCAACATGGAGTTAAAAAGCTGTTAACCGGTATTGACAGAAATTTCGCTTTTAACAATGATTCCAGAGTCTCTATCGTTTCACGTTCCTCTTCACTGTTGAGACGACTCCTCATGGTCGGGGGTCAGGTGGCTGAGCGGTTAGGGAAGCGGGCTAGTAATCTGAAGGTTGCCAGTTCGATTCCCGGTTGTGTCAAATGACGTTGTGTCCTTGGGCAAGGCACTTCACCCTACTTGCCTCGGGGGAATGTCCCTGTACTTACTGTAAGTCTCTCTGGATAAGAGCGTCTGCTAAATGCAAATGTAAATGTTATGTCCTCCAAGGTGTGAAGACGGTCTCTCTGACTTCCCCCCTCCCCCCCCCCCCCCTGTTTAGCATAATGGTCATCAAGGTGCAAATGAACAAATGTCTGAGTGTTGTGTGAAAAAGGAGTTAGATTACTCAGAGCTCTACCAACACAGCCCTACGTGGCTAATGTCAGTTTAGAGTGTTTTGAGTTTCCAAGACCATGTTTCAGCTTTCTCTTTAATGTGTGTTTGTGTCCTCAGACACCGTGGCTGTGGAACACCAGAGAGTGCTGGTACAACTACCCTTACCAGGTGAGGCTGTCATAACAGCACAGGTCCTCCGTGTTCGCTGTAGATGCAAGTCGAGAGGGGATTCCTTCTGCCAAATGACCACTTTGTGGTCTAGCAATCAAAACCGAATACTGACTAAACCACTTGAGCAACAGTTGATTTTTTTGTTTTTGCACTCTGTGGTTCTGTGTTTTCCTCCAGCCGCTGTCTGTGGACGTTCACTACTACTATATACTGGAGCTGTCCTTCTACCTGTCTCTGCTCTTCTCCCAGTTTACGGACTTCAAGAGGAAGGTAGGAGACCAGCCGGCTCAGATGTTAAATCAGGTCATCGCAGACATTGTTCCAATCTGTTTTGTCAAGCTTTTACAAAAAGCAATAGGCATTCACTTAAATAATAATCATTGATTTTCAGTCTGTTTTGTTCATTTGCTTTCGCTCTGTCCAACTCCTGTTGCCCCCCCCCCCCCCCCCCCCCCCCCCCGTACTCTCACCGGGAGCCCCCCCCCCCCCCCCCCCAGTACTCTCACCGGGAGCGCTCAGTATTGTCTGGCTGCACTCTCAACCCCCAAACCGTTGTCTGCTCCATGGCTTAGAAAAGTATTATTATTATTTAGTAATTTCCCATGAGAGAGTGTGTGTGTGTTCTCATATATTTTTATAAGTGGAATCTACTAAAACATTCTCAAAGGTTTTTTTCCTCTTTGTTTTGGATGAAGCCTCGTTGTGGCCTTTGGCTGCTACATTCCCCACCAGGGTTATTGTTTTAGTTGCGTTACTATTTATAGAACCTGCAATATAAGCACCCAGTCACAGTTACAAAAGGAATATTGACCGAGATATTTTTTTCAGTTTATTCTTACTTCTCTAATCTGTTTTCCCTCTCCACAGCATGTGGACTCAGAGTCCTGCAAACTAACTGAGGGTCACACAGACAGCAGGTCCACAGAAGGCCTAGTTCTCTGACCCAGTCCAGCTTAATCCTCTGACTGAAAGCAAATAATCTGTGGATTGACACTCACATCCACAATGAAGGAGACTGTAAAATTCGCTCTCATATTATATTATGCAGATGTTTGTCGGCCAGTGACGAGCAAAGACGCACACATCGTCTCCGTGTATCGGATGTCAGATACGGGGGAGTTAACGTTCATCAAAAAGGCGCACAAAGAGAAATGATTATTTTCACACATTACTGTCTGTCTGTGGACCACACATTTCACCCATGACATAATTTATATAAACCTTTTCATATTTCACTTCCTGGTTGTGGTTCCCTAAAATGGATTTGCATGCTGCCCACACGGTTGCTGCTCTTCGTCCTCTCTTCAGCCCGTCCTGTCCACACCACGGCACACCTCACAGCTATCCCACGATGCTGTGCTGTCGACGGCTCCGCCCTCTCATCTTCCGTGTTGACTGTTGGCATGTTGTCTGTTGTCTGTTTTTTGTTTCTCCTTTCAGTGTTCTCATGCACGTCACCACACTGAGGAGGCTCTCTGCACCCCCTGACAGTTCCAGTATGTTCCCTGCACTCTGTAGCCCTGCCTTCCATCTGTACGCTGCTCTATCCTATTCCTCGCCTGCCCTCCTTGCCCTCCCCCCCCGGCTTCATCATGTCACCCATCCACAGGCAAAGCTTTCCCTTTCACAAGACTAACACCCCCCCCCCCCCCCCCCCCCATCCAAACGTGTAAGTGTAGCGTAGACTCCTCTAGTGTCGTTCTCTAATGTAGTTTGCAGTAACAAGATTCTCTTGCACCTAGATCTCAGTGACACATTTAGTTACTGTCAATCCGCCCTAACAATCACATATTTAATTTGAGTATTTGAAGTCTGCATCCAGAGGCAACATACAGCTTGTCGTGGCATGTACAGTATATTCGCATCTACGATACGGAAAAAGCTGGGTCTTGTCACCAATGATTGTTTGGAAAACTCCTTCCAAGCCATCTGCATGATGACATGACAGAAATCTGCTTGTCACAAGGCTGTAGTATGTAGACTGAGGATGCCCCTGTAACAGTGCAAGGCTCTCAGGAACCCCATCCTGCTTCCCTGTACGTCCCCTTCGCTGGGACCCAGATCAGAGAAACAACCTGCATCTCTCTGTCTCTCTCTCTCTCTGTGCAAATGGTGATATTACTATGACAACTGTGCGCCCCCTGCCCCCTCTCTCCAGGATTTCTTGATCATGTTCCTTCACCACCTGGCGACCATCTCCCTCATCACCTTCTCCTACGTGAACAACATGGCGCGCGTGGGCACGCTGGTCATGTGCGTCCACGACGCCGCCGACGTGCTGATGGAGGTGAGCCGGGGGGCGGGGCGGGGCTCCGAGCACTTCCTGTCGTTTTCCCGCTGTGTTCCTTCTCTTCTTCTTTGTTGGTGCCGTGAAGCCGTTCCTCACGTAGGATGTGTGCGGTTTGTGTTTCGCAGGCAGCCAAGATGGCCAACTACGCCAAGTGTCAAACGCTCTGCAACCTGCTGTTTGCCATGTTCGCCATTCTGTTCATCAGCTCCAGACTGGGTGTCTATCCTGTGTGGTGAGAGCATCCCCCCGAGAGGACAGGACTCTCATTCTGACCATGAGCCTGTTTGAATGAATCTGCCTGCAGCACTTGTGCCGCCAGGGACTGGTCACTGCGGTGTGCAGACAATTCAACTTTCTATTTGTGTTTACATGTGAGGCTCTTCCATTTACCTTTTACATGTAGTCATTTAGCAGACGCTCTTATCCAGAGCGACTTACAGTAAGTACAGGGACATTCCCCCGAGGCAAGTAGGGTGAAGTGCCTTGCCCAAGGACACAACGTCAGTTGGCATGACCGGGAATCGAACTGGCAACCTTCGGATTACTAGCCCGACTCCCTCACCGCTCAGCCACCTGACCCCCCCCCATCTTCCAGATGCCACAAACGTTTTTCCTTTTCTTGTGAAGGTTGGGCTTCATACAAGTCCTGGTGAATGTTGTTGCTTGGTAATAGTTACTATGGATACGACCACATTATGGATATCCTCCGACATGAAAGTGGATAACAAATGGGATGACGGCAAATCATTACTGGCATTATCCCTAATCTTTTAAACCAGTCGCTTGATTGGACATTGAGACATCATTAAAATGTATGAAAGGACTCTGAAGTGTATCTAGAGAGCGTGGGGTTTGAGGGGCTTGGGCCTCAGTGGCCGACACTGGTCAGACATTTGCAACACGGATAAAATCTCATTGTTTCTTTTTCTCTGATTTCACGCTAGGTAATTAGTCAGATTGATGCATATCAATTGTAATGGAATATATTTGCCAGGCCTGCTTTGATGTGAGTGAATAGTAAATCAGCTGCAGTCCTTGAGCCTGACGGCCGTCCTTCTCCCTCCCCTCGTCACACGCACAGCACTGTCACAGTCTTTCCCCTGCACACGCACAGCACTGTCACAGTCCCTCCCCTCGTCACACGCACAGCACTGTCACAGTCCCTCCCCTCGTCACACGCACAGCACTGTCACAGTCCCTCCCCTGCACACGCACAGCACTGTCACAGTCCCTCCCCTCGTCACACGCACAGCACTGTCACAGTCCCTCCCCTGCACACGCACAGCACTGTCACAGTCCCTCCCCTCGTCACACGCACAGCACTGTCACAGTCCCTCCCCTGCACACGCACAGCACTGTCACAGTCCCTCCCCTACACACGCACACTCACAGCACTGTCACAGTCCCTGGAAAAAGTGAAAGGAGACCTGATTTAGTGTTTTTAATAAGGCACCTGCTGTATGGACAGTCGTGACCCTAGAAAACACTCCAGTTTAATGAAAGCAGACATGTTTCTCTGGAGGTGACCTCACCGTGTGGTACAGAGTCACATCCAGGACAAAATGACCAATGACCGTCAGTGTTGTGACAAGACCTCTACCGGTTGTATGACCGAGCTGTCTTGAAACCCTACGTTTCAAGACGAGGCTAATCCTTCACAGTGAAGGGAAATCTATTTCAAGACGTGAGCTCTATTGCTTTCTCTTACTCTGTGGGTTGTACAGTACACCTCTGTCCTGGTAACCAGCCCTGCAACCAGCCCTGCAGCAGCCGGAAAGTTGCCATTACTGTACTTGTGAGAGCGGTTGCCATGGCTTCGGCACAGCAGCAGCAGGAAGATTCACACAGTCTTATTGGTCCAGTAACACCTCTTCCATGGCTGTAATTTACTGAAGGAGGACTGTACCATATGTCATCCATATTACATTGTGTCTCCATGTGGCATTTTGCTTCATACCTCAACAAGGTAATAAGTTGACTGTCTGTCTGTTGTCCCCTCTCTGTTTTTCTTGTTCTCTATATCTCTCTGTCATTTGTCTCTCTTTCTGTCTCTCTGTGACTTTCTGTTTCTCCCTGTCTGCCTCTCTGCGTGTCACCTTCTCTCTCTCTCACCCCTCTCTCTCTCTCTCTCTCACCCCTCTCTCTCTATCACCCCCTCTCTCTCACCCCTCTCTCTCTCACACGCCTCTCACCCTCTCTCTCTCACCCCTCTCTCTCTCACCCCCTCTCTCTCACCCCTCTCTCTCACCCTCTCTCTCACCCCCTCTGTCTCACCTCTCTCTCTCTCACCCCCTCTCTCTCTCTCTCTCTCTCTCACCCCCTCTCTCTCACCCCTCTCTCTCTCTCACCCCCCTCTCTCTCACCCCTCTCTCTCACCCTCGCCTCCCGTCCCTCCCTTGTCCCTGTCAGGATTTTAAACACAACCTTGTTTGAGAGCTGGGAGATCGTGGGGCCGTACCCGTCCTGGTGGGTGTTCAACCTGCTGCTCACCCTCCTGCAGCTGCTCCACAGCCTCTGGGCCTACCTCATCGTGAAGACGGCCTGGAGAGCCATCTCCAGGCGGAAGGTGAGCCGACCGACGCGCCTCCTTCAACGTCCTGGAGAGATGTTCTGGTGGTATGGGGTTAGCCGTAGCTGCCCCTGGGAGCTGCCTATGGGAGGTTTTGTCTGACTGGTGTTATGAGTCTTATTTGATTGACTGTACAGTAGCTCCAGAGAGCTGTTTCTGCTGTTCTCTCCCTGACTTGTGATCTCTCTGCTCTCGGTGCTGGCCTGCCCTGGCAGGCAGGGAAGTGGAACCCTTTACATGTGAGTAGACGACACTGGCCGACCGCATGACGCATCCAGCTTCAAATGATTTTTTAATAATGCGTTTACTTGCGGTCGCTTTAGGGTCCCCTGTTGTTTAATCTCTCCTGTAGTGTGGACTTTCACCTGCTGGACTGTGTGTTCATGCGTTATGATGTGACGTCCATCTAGAGTGTGGGCTTAGAGACCTGAAAGCAGTCCCCCTCCTCCTCCCCCTCCTCCCCTCCTCCCCCCCCTCCTCCCCCCCTCCTCCCCCTCCTCCCCCTCCCTCCCCTCTCCTCCTCCCCCTCCTCTGTGTTTTGGACCCTACACCACAGCAGGTGCTCTCTCTGTAGTCTAACATGCCTTACTCTCCCCCCCACACAGGTGTCCAAGGACGACCGCAGCGACATCGAGTCGAGCTCCGACGAGGACGACACGCCCCCGGCCAATCGGAAGCCCCACAGCAGCAGCAGCAGCACCAATGGGACGGGCAGCAGAGCCCACGGGACCAACGGCTACCTGACAGGAGGGCCCTGTCCAGACGAACACTGACCACCCCCACGGGACGTTAAAGCATCACTGGCACCAAGCTGCAGACATCCATTCATAGATCTGTGTGTGTGTGTGTGTGTGTGTGTGCGTGCGTGCGTGTAACAGGGGGAGAGACTTGAACAATGTTGCTTGTCTGGTACTGGAAGTTCTTAATATAATATTTGAAGGCAGTCCTGTCATCAGTTTGGTTATTTACCTGTTCCCTCTCTACCATTTTATGATCATCATCTATATTTGCATCAAACTGCACTCAGTGGAATATCAAAGCAGCCCTGTCTGTTCTGCCTACTCTGTTTAGCCAATGAATGAAAGCATTCCACTTTCATGGTATAAGCATGCTATTTACACGTAGTCTGGCATACCTAGGTGGTCACTTTGTATGTTGGTGTCTTTTTATGTTATTTATTCTTTTTATAGATATCTTTTCAAGATTGTGGTAAAAAAAAAAAAAAAAAAAAGATGTCTTATCGGCCTGTCAGTGTTCTTCATCCAATCTTGAACAATCCACCAGTTTTTTTTTTTCTTTTAAGTTCAGCATTACATCTACTTCAGACACACATGGTACAAGTCTTGGCAAAGTGCTGAAGAACTGGTTTTGATTTTCATAGTGCACCTCGCCCGTTCAATGCCATATCATTGGTCAGATTAGTTTCACTCACAGATGAATAGAAAGGTGTAATACGGAATACATTAATATGGACAATGCAAACACATGGTCCACTCATAAACTGTAAATGACCTATCAGTCACAGTATTGTGTGTGGGATAACAATTAATTCAAATTCAGGAATTTTGTTAAGTATTATACATTTCTGGTACAAGTTTCATGAAGTGTCGTGGTCCTCTTTAGAGGCAGACACAATGGTGTTTAAATTATTCAAATAAAACCCATGAAGATATTAAAGATTGCAAGTTAGAAAGTATGTTTGTCGGTGTGATTAATTTAATCAAGTAGACTCTTGGGGTAGCACAGAATCACCAATAACACATTTGTAGTGAGAAATGTACAAAACCCCCCCCCCAGGAAGCAGGATCTGAATCGGACATGAATCACCTTGCATGCTATAGAACATGTGGACATTCGTTTCTTTTGAGGATGTAGACTCAAAGTAGGAATGATCTGCAGAAATACTGGAGGAGGTCATGTAAGGAAGCTGGAAGATGAAATACAATGTACAAAGGAACCACTTGAGTCACGTAATGGATGACAACATGAACAACTTCTGTCATTGTATGCATGTTGCCATGTCACCAATCACAGTGCAGAGCTGGAACAGACATTTTGAATCCTCTAGTGGAATTCTCCTCACAGCGCGTCACAAAGTGAGCGCAGGTGATTTCCGCATGAATGACTTTGGTAATAGAGTGGTCAAAGTGCAAAGTCAGTAAAGCAGCCGAGCGCCAGGATGAAGGATCCTCTGAGCGACTGCACTGTGAGTTCTTTGGTACTTTTCTCTTTTAGGTTCCACAAATAAAACATAGACATGTACAAGTGCCTTCTAGTTTTCGTCAGGAAATATCTGGAAAGCATCAATGTGTGTTTTGGTGAATTAGATTGTCAGTATTCGCCAAGACCCTTACATTTACGTTTAGTCATTTAGCAGACGCTCTTATCCAGAGTGACTTACAGCAAGTACAGGGACATTCCCCCGAGGCAAGTAGGGTGAAGTGCCTTGCCCAAGGACACAACGTCAGTTTGCATGACCGGGAATCGAACTGGCAACCTTCGGATTACTTACTTCCGATTCCCTCACCGCTCAGCCACTTGACTCCCTGACCCTTAGATGGCTTGACAGATTGACAACAACTTCAATGTACTTGATGACTTCAATGACTTCTTCGATGTATTTTACTGCAGTATAATCTGTTGTACCAAGATCTGAAGAGGTTTTCCAAGAATGGGGAGCATTTCTGTAAGGAACTCATGGGTGTATTTCAACAAAGGTAACTTTCACTCAATGTTGTGGTTTTTCAAAACAATTCAACACCTTAAGTGCCCTGCCTCTTTACTGTGACCCAATGTTAGTGTTCTGCTCACATAAATGACAGCACCAAACTGTTCAGTTGAATATACTCTTTACATTCTTGCCAAATGAAAAGTGATTCAGGTGTACAACTGCAGCTGCATGAAGCGCCTGAATTTTAATGATCAGTCAAGTTATTCTTTTACCTTTTGTGTGACTAAAGCACTTTACCTTTGACCACTGCAGGGCTGAACTTGAGCTCAACTATGCGAAAGGCCTTCAAAAACTTGCAGGGAAACTTCTCAAAGTCTCCAAAGGGATGTCCAGCAAGTCAGTAGACTCCTCAAATAATGTTTGGAAAAAAGTTTGAAAGTTTGTCTGTTTTAAATATTTTTTTAATACTTTTGAAGTCTAAAACCATATATGTTTTTGTTCAATATGTACTAGAACACTGTTCTTTCCTGTCTAAGTTTGCTACACTAAATGATATGAAGAAATAAAGTGCTTTTGTTTTATTGAAGTTCCACGTACAGTGCATGGTCCCTGGTGTCAGATGAAATGTACTCAACAGCAGACACACATAGGTAACCCACCCTCAGTCACGCTTTCATACTGCCTCTTCCTGACTGCTCTGCTGATGTTGATCGATGTGTGTTGTATTTCGGCTTCAGAGCACTGGGAACTGCTTTACAACAGGAGGCTATCCTGGAAATACGACAGATATTAGAGGAGCACAACAAAAGGAAGAGGCCTGTATGAAGGGTTTTTAAATCAGTCTCTCTCTGCCTCTTCTCTGTGTCTCTCTCTCTCTCTCTCTCTCTCTCTCTCTCTCTCTCTAGCACTGCTCTCTCCCTGTCTCTCTGCCTCTTCTTTCTCTCTCTCTCTCTCTCTCTCTCTCTCTCTCTCTCTCTCTCTCTCTCTCTCTCTCTCTCTCTCTCTCTCTCTCTCTCTCTCTCTCTCTCTTTCTCTCTCTCTCTCTCTCTCTCTCTAGCACTGCTCTCTCCCTGTCTCTCTGCCTCTTCTTTCTCTCTCTCTCTCTCTCTCTCTCTCTCTCTCTCTTTCTCTCTCTCTCTCTCTCTCTCTAGCACTGCTCTCTCCCTGTCTCTCTGCCTCTTCTTTCTCTCTCTCTCTCTCTCTCTCTCTCTCTCTCTCTCTCTCTCTCTCTCTCTCTTTCTCTCTCTCTCTTCTTTCTTTCTCTCTCTCTCTCTCTCTCTCTCTCTCTAGCACTCGCTCTCTCCGTCTCTCTGCCTCTTCTTTCTCTCTCTCTCTCTCTCTCTCTCTCTCTCTCTCTCTCTCTCTCTCTCTCTCTCTCTCTCTCTCTCTCTCTCTCTAGCACTCTCTCCCTGTCTCTCTCCAGCACTCTCTCTCTCTCTCTCCCTGTCTCTCTCTAGCACTCTCTCTCTCTTTACCTCTCTGACTCTCGGTCATAACAGAAGTTCTTGTCCTCATGCATGTTCTTGTTCATTGTAATCATATCTTGCTCATTGTTTGCGCAGCTTGATAATGTTGTTGAGAAAACTGGGAAACTTGTGGCCGCTAATTGGGGAGATCAGCTCAAGGTAAGACTTCCATCTCCTTTGGTTACTGGCGAAACTGAATGTAAACAACTGTCATTTTCAGATGGTTACATGTTCATTTCCCTTCCAGATGAAAAAGAAATTGGTTGGATTAACAAGGGAGCATGAGGCTCTTTTCAATTTTGTAGAGAACAACAAACAAATCTCCACAGAAAAAGAGAAACAGAAGGTACAGTCCAGCCTTTGTTTCTCTCCCGATCGTCTCCCGTTAACGTGTTCGACTCTGCGTAACGAGGACTGTACCCCTCTCTCTTATTAATCAGATGCTCAACAGGCTGACCAAGTCTGCCGAGGCGCAGAGCAGAATAGACGAGGAGTATTTCAACATCAACATGGCGGGCCATCAGATCAGACTGAAATGGGAAAACACACTGAAAAATTGCTACCAGGTTCGGTACAACACTGCTGTATTCATCCTCACTCTTGGCAGTATGTGTTGAAACTATATGTCTGCATGCTGACATCTGGCAGCTTACTTATAAGAGAATACAAGTGGATTTGTTTATTTAGCTGATGTTGCACCATTCAGACTAGGTGTGTTGCTTACTAGCTAACTTGCATACTAACTCTTGCTTGCACTTATCAGATAATCCAGGATCTGGAGAAGGAGAGAATAGAGATCCTCTGCAATGTTCTGAACAGATACAATCTCCACATGTCCAGTTTTGGACAGACTCTCCTACACGTGAGACTGTCGTTTTCATTTACCTTTATTTAACCATGAGTACTTTAACTAGGAGAACTCGATTGACCCACCGAGACACAGTCTGTTTTACAAGACCTTGCTAAGAGAGCAGCTGCAGCCTGTACTCAAACGTATAAAACTAAAACATAAAACTGACAACACAAACAGTACTGTCACAGTAATAAATGTTTTTCTATCTGAACATTCAGTTTCACCAAACTGTCTTCTCTGAATACAGCCCGACAAGCGTTAAACTACCACATCTGCGTTACTCTCCGGTTCTTCCACAGAGTCAGAAGCAGATCGACCAAGCCAGTCAGAGGACAGACGTGGAGAAGGACATCCAGAGCTTTGTGGAAGACACCAGTGTGACAGCTGAAGACAACACGGCTGAGTTCTTGATGGCAGATTACTTTGTAAGACTCTTAATGCTGGGAATAAGAGCAATACTGAGAGCAATTTAGTTTAGTCTTAAAGCATGTTTTTGCTTCAATTTAAAAAAGAATTGTACCTAAGCCTTTAGCAGTCCTGTACTCCCATGCCTAGAAGGAAATTGAAGAACAGCAATTAGGTAATACTTCATTACAATACTTCAATCATTCATATTATGTTGGTTAGGAAGAAGAAAATAAAACATTCATGTCCAAAGAAAGAAGAAAGGGGGGCCATCCAGTCCAAACTTCATCGGCTGGAAGACAACATCAAAAAGACAAAGAAAGACTGTACTGGTAATTCCTTCATACAACTCTACTTACATCCAGCACAAATCATGTTTATTCTCTTTTTGAAGTAATGTCATAGTGACACATTCTATTCGTGATGTGTTATATTCTTAAAGGTCTGGAAAAGCTGATTATATCCTATGCTGAAAATCCATCATTCTCAAACAAAAAGAACCGTGAGGAAACTGAACAGTTGCTTGATGAGGTTGGTGGAAGATCCAGGTCCCAGTCATGTCTGACATCAGTCCATGTTTTCAAATGTATGTGTTCTCTTTTTCCTGAAGACTACTCTGAAACTGGACCTTCTTGAAGCCACTCAATGCAAACTATCTTCCACGCTGGCTGAATTAGAGGGAAAACCAAAGACTTTGCATCGCTTTAGTGACAGTATAACGAAATGGAAAGACAAGGTATCTATACAAAAAAGATACAATATGATATTAACAACACAATGTGATTTCAAGTCGATATGCCATATGATAATGTCTGCAGAATTTCTTTATTTTGTCTTCACCTAAGGATTGCGAGCACAGTATAGTTCAGCTGGCCCGTCCAGTCAAAATCAAGAAGACACCGTTCAGAAGCCGGCAGTCACTGAGGGCCTCCATCGTTTACAAAGGGCCCAGGAGCATGACAGCGTCTGCAGAGGACTGCACAGGGCACGTGTCCACCACCACCCAGCCCACCACGGCTCTGCAGAGTGGCAGCGCTGTCACTAGGCCAACTCCTGGCAGCAGCACTGTCACCGGGCCAGTGAATAGTGACAGCACTCAACATGGACCAATTGAAAGTGACGGCGCTGTCAATGGAGCACCGCATCAGATAGATGAGAAAGAAGGTGACAAGCATTCCTGTGCCTTAACCCAATCCTTTATTATTCCAAAAGCTGTTAAAAAATAAAAATACACACAACATACGTTATATTTACACTATATATGTGCGTTTGTTATCAGATGCCGAGTGGTCAAGCATTGGGAAATGCAAGGCTCTTTACGATTTCACATCAGGAAGAGAAGATGAACTGGATTTGAAAGCAGGTACAGGGGGGTGAATGTGTGAGGTGAGCCAGAAGTCCAGTGCATGCCTGAGGCACCCTGCTGAGGCACCCTGCTTTCTCCCCCTTCTCAGGTGATCTTCTTGACATCTACCAGAAAGAAGACAGCGGTTGGTGGTATGGGATACTGAACGGCCAGACGGGTCACTTCCCCTCCACGTATGTTGAGGAGCTGCCCATGTTGAATGTAGTCAAGTCGTCTGAAGTGTGACTCCTGGGCTCCACAGAGCCATATGGACATCATCAAAAGTTTACTACAAACCAAATTCAGGTGTTACCAGCTACATGCCAGTGAAAGATAATTGTCCAAAGTCAAGCTTAAAGGCTTGGACAAGTGATGGTCAGAAAAAATTTATGTTAAAGACTATCCCTGGTCAAACCTGGACTAATGTATTGATCTGTAGTGAACTGTAAGTTACAACGCGACATATTTGACTGGAAAACAAGTGAATTAAGGTTCTGACTATGTATGTATTACTGCTTAGTTATAAAGAAATTCGATACAAATGGAAAATGTGCTGTTATTTAATAGCTTTAATACACAAATATAAAAGTGTTAAAAATATCTAAGGCCCGCAGCATTAATGAAAGCAGAGTGAAACAGTAGATAGACACCATCTAAAAAAAACGAAAGAAAGGGAGGCTACGTTATAATATTAAAACAAGAAACAGAAAACAGACACATCAACGACTGACACTGTAAAAGCAAGAGACACCAAATGGAAAACTTCTCCGATATCGTAAAAGACTCCTGCGACACACAAAGGCTTTTGTGTTCTATGTTTTGGGCAAAGCGGCAAACTCTTTGCGGACATTAGCGAGGAAGGCAGGTAAGTTGTTGGTTTCCTGCAGCCTCTGTTCCAGGGCGGACACGCAGGCCAGCACGGGGTCAGTCGACACAACTGTTGGAAGAAAAACAAGTTCTGTATTAGTAGTGATTCTGTCATTATTCTGATTCAAAAGTCACACAAGTTCACAGACTGTGTTTGATAGTTTACTCTGGAAGCATATGAGATGCTTGACGATTGTTTTTTCCTGTGGCTCCAATGACGGCAGAAAATGAAACTAAATAAATAAGCTTCATGCTTCTCCTCCTCCTCCGTTGACTCACTCTCATACGAGCCGTCCTCCTTGAGTCTCAGTATGAAGGTGTAGGTGCAGCCTGGGTCTGAGTGGTTGATGTTTCTGAAGATGAACTGCAACTTGTCACCTTGAAAGAAACCAAAAGAAAAAAGACATCCACATTTGTCAACAGAAAAAAGCTCATTCCCAGTCAGACATGGTTAGGTTGTTGGTGAATGTACCATGGATCTTCCTGATCTCTAATCCCAGGCGTTCTTGGAAGACCAGCTTGGCTTTGTTGAGGTATTTCAGCCTGTCTTTGTTTGCCTTGTTTTGGGACACGATCACTAAGAAAAGAACACAACACAATCAGCAACAGTGAGGCAGAAACACTGGCGACTCTACGCTTCGTGAGTAAATCAGTTTAAACACGAATGTGTGAACATGCTGTCAAGTAGGCTGATCCTACCACAGTGTAAACATGTGATGTTAAGACAATACGACAGGAGAAAGGCCAGACTGAATGTTAATGTCACGTTGACCTACACTCCTTCCTCTTGGCTTGTGTCTCTCTCAGAGCATCCATCTTCTGGATGAGGCAGCTTTTCTCACTATCCTTCCTCTCTATCTCCGACATCCTGTGACACACGGATAGGCTTCTCTCCTTCACTAAAGCATTTTTCTCTTCCAAGTCTAGGACAAAACAAACAATGAGGCAAACAAGAAACAGATCAATCTTATACAAAATGTACTTAGATATAGCCTACTCATCTACTTATGTATCAATACTAATATCCCCAGGCATCGCTATTATTTCAAGAATACCACCATCTTACATTTTTTATAAGAATGTACTCTCTCAAATAATACTTCGTCATCTTTTTTCTTTTTTGAGCATGTATCTGCAAATAAAAAAAAGTCGGTTAATGAACTGAAACGCCTTAATTAAGGACACTTATGCTAGTCAAAATAGATCAGGGCAGGCTACGTACCACGAACAGATGTTAAGAACTGTTTGTGGGATTGACACAAATCTATCCCAGTCTCGATCATCTCGCTGGTTGCTTGAATGAGCAGCTTGTTTCGAATATCCTCCATCGTCGTGCTAAACCAGTTCCCAGTGTCTGCATCCGTAATGCATGCCATGATTACCTGTAAACAAACACGTAACAAATACATCAATGCTGCTAACATTTGTGATGGTGCTAGCTACACTGTGTGAACTACTGTACTGTAGCGAACGTTACAGTAGTAGTCGCTACGGTACCTTGGGAAGCTACTAGTTTTATATTAGTTGCCGTCCTAGCGTTGTGTGTGACACGCTAGGAAGACAACCCCCCCCCCCCCCCCCCCCCCAAAAAAAACAAAAAAACAAACAATATTTGACATTAACTGCACATCATGAACTGTCAATTAATTTGCTCCGTAAGTTACCTTCAAGACTTTTGATCAACAACCTTTCCTGTTGCTGTTTTCGAAAATCCGCGCCCGCTAGACCGGAAAAGATTGTTCGTAGACACGGAAATTACGTCATTAGACCAATCGCTAATAAAACAAATTGCGTAGAAATATAACGTTTTGGCGCTAACTGAAGCAGATAAAATTATAAAATGAGGATGAATTATAATAAATTTTATTTATCTTCATTATCATCATGAATTTCCTGTTGCCAATAATGCAAAAGTTTGTTTTCTTTTTTTGTCATTGCGCCATGCTGTGGTCAGGTATTGCAACTGCATGTCCAGTGGTAGTATTCCACTGTATAGATAATTTAGGCTACACGGTTGAAATTAGGTTCAAATGTACCAAACTTGGTACCTTTTTTAAGTTATCTAAAGTATCATCTTATTTAATGCAATTCAACAAACTGTTCTTTTACGTTTCCATTGTTCAAGTAGATAAATAAATACTTGGATGTTTTCCTTGTTAAACATGCGCGTATAATAAAAAAAACTCCCATAAAAATTTGAGATTTATCTTCTTTTATCTTGAGTAAAAAATAAAACAACAATCACATTAAGATGCAATAAAATGAATTGAATCTACTGCAGAGGAAAGTTTGTTGTTGCTCACCTCAACAGAACAAAGAAGCAATTGTGTAATCTAGTGGTCTTGAATTGTGCATTTGTGTAAGTGAACTGTATGTCCCCTGAAGTGGAGACAATGGCTAATATTTAACAAATAAAAGCAATGGCCTGTAAGGAATTGAATGTCCACAGACAGTCATCCTGTAAACACTGTGTCTTAAAATGCTGAGTTCTCACGATGGACAACTCCTTCCTCCAGACCTAGAATACGGTAGTTACCATAACCGCCGAATGATTTATGGTGCTAATGTCAGTATAAAGCCCCACGTCTCTGCAGGAGAGACAGACTCCACCATGGGCGTCATGAGGCTGTGGTTGTAGCTGTGACCCTGGGAGCAGTGTCGAGGCGGTGCCCAGAGAGACTCCACTGACCCTGGGAGCAGTGTCGAGGCGGTGCCCAGAGAGACTCCACTGACCCTGGGAGCAGTGTCGAGGCGGTGCCCAGAGAGACTCCACTCCAGATGGACCTTCTCCACAGCAGTGGTGTGATGGTCCTCCTGCCCCTCCAGAGGTACAGGGACGACCTCGACGTCTTCAACTTCCTGTCGTCTGTGGGCGACCCTCGGAACATCTTCACTCTTTGTTTCCCTCTCTGGTTCCGTTTTTGTCCTACAGTGGTCATGAAGAGGATTTGGGCGGCAGTTGTTGGAGACTGGTTCAACATCATCTTTAAATATCAAGGCTGCATTCCTGTCACTGTACCTTTGTTTACTGTGGGGTGAAAGACTGAGAAATGTGGAAGAGTGAGGGGGTGAGAGTGGGACTTCTGTTCAGTCAAAGGACTTTGTGTTTACACAGCGCTTGTATTTGAAATTGTCATCTGAAAATAACTGCCCTCCTTTTCAGGAGTCTGTTTGGACATCGGCTTTGTTGGTGGGTACAAGAAAGCCACTTCTACCACAACGATTCTCTTCCCCAGTTGGAGGAGATTCAGATATTGTGTGAAACAGGACCAGGTCAGTGTCCAACTCTGTCACCGGAGAAAGATTTCACTGTTCTGGTACTTTTTCTGACTTTCATTTTCACAAATAAAAACATTTCTTCAGGATTATGTGTCCTCCGCTGAGATCTCATACAAGCAAAGTTAAGTCAAAATGAACATTTAAGTGACAAATGTGAGACAAAGTATCAATCAATGAATCAAGTCCTCTTTTGTGACTGTGCAGGCAGTCACAAAACCTCATGCCATGGAGTCATTGTGCGTGTGATACGTGATGATCACCGCAGCCCTAAACTTCAGCAGGTCCTCCAGGCGCACCTCCTCTCATGGCTGCCACAGGTGTGATGCATCTCAAAAAAGCAGAAAACAATGGTTAGGTGTTGTCTAGTTTTGTTCGGTATGATCGTTAACAATAATGTAAACATGGACATCCTGTAAAGTGATGCTTACTGATGCAGTCTTCATGGTGCATTGTTATTTTACTGAAGTATAACCTTTTCAAACACCGACCATATACAAAGTGTAAATATATGTCGTATTTAAGCATAATAAAGTATATAAAGTGTGATGTATCTTTATTGTAAATAAAACAGAACCTTTAGTAGATGTACAGTATTAACTTAATATGAAAGGGCTACCAATGAAAGCAAGCAAACCAAACCCAGGTTTAGAAATGTTTGAATATTTTTAGCTTCTAACTTCTTAGTTCCAGGTGATAGCTCAGTATGAATCACACACACAATACAGAACTACGCTGGCTGAACAGATGAACAGATGGTAACAGTGAATAACACCACTAAACCATTTTTTCAAATGTAAAAAATGAGATGCTTTATTTATGGAACCAACTTCCATGTCTTACATTCACAGAGACCGTTGCTGCCAATAAATGATTCCTTTTTTGTACACGGTCCAGATTGAAACGGTCCATTAGAACCATCATCATCTGTTGAGCCATCTGGGTGTTTACCCAAATGAAATGCAGCAACACATGTTGCACCGATGCACGTCTCCCGTTACGTAAGTTACCTAACGACAGGCTTTCCTCAGCTCCTCTTCATCAGCTGTAAGTTACCTAACGACAGGCTTTCCTCAGCTCCTCTTCATCAGCTGTGGTTGCTTGGCAGCTCCCTTCGCTCCAAGGTGTGGGGGAGATAAACGATCTAACCGTCCAATTAGAGCAGGACAGGCACACCTGGCCTGTGTGGACAGCTGCTAGCATGGCTCCTGTTGTGTCTCAGCGCTCATTACATAACCGCATGGAAATCTTTGTCACTCACTGTCCATAGACCAAAGGATTATACAGACTGCGATGGACGTTTGAATGAGCTTTAATAAAATACAAATCCTGTACATACAGGCTGAACGACTCAGATCCAGGATCACATCTTGGCACTTTGTGAAGTGCTGTTTGGAGAACAAAGGGGCGTTTAGAAACATGTGATTAATGATAAACTCAGAGGCCAGGCCTCACAGGTGTCTTGGAAATAAGAAACAAATCGACCCGTCATCGGTGATTTCTTCAGCGTCGCAGGTTAATGATCTATTCCTGTCTTTAATGATTCAGTCTGGTGTCATCGGGGAGACGAGTGAGACTGAGTACTGGCATGTTGAACAGGGAGGAATCCAGAACAGCCTATCACTGGAGCATCTTATCAGTCACTCGGGGTGTCTCAACAGTGCGTGCTATCAACAGCTCACTATCACTGGTCCACAAGGACAACAGGCTCAGGTTCACAACAGCCACACTGGGAGAGGTCATGTCAAGAGGCTCATTGATATTTATAAACAAAACAGATATTCCACATATAAAAATGACTATCAAAGCAAGGTGCCAAAACATTTACGAAATCAAAAATGTACACTTCAAGAGAACATTTCTTTGTAAATGAATAAATAGGAAAAACAAATGTAATTGAAACCTACGGATCACACAATTAAATACGTCCAGTTGTCAAGTACAGCGTCAGTTTGTCGCCTGGCAGAGGGGAGGAGGTGTTTAGCTGATGGGCGCTCCTGTCGTGACTAGTTTGTAGTAGGCAGCCTTCTTGGCCATGAGCTCCTCATGAGTGCCCTTCTCTATGACGACGCCCTGGGACATGACGGCGATGATGTCGGCCGTCTGGATGGTGGACAGCCTGTGGGCGATGACGATGCAGGTGCGTCCACGCCGTGCCTCGTCCAGAGCCGCCTGCACCGTCTGCTCACCGGGAGGACGGCGTTAGAAACAAACGCCACAAAAGGGCGGGAAACCCTTCATATCAGGTCAGTCTTCCAAAAAAAGAGGATGCGCATACAAATTTTCTCTACTTCCTGCTTCCTACAGAAAGAGCCACGAGAGATTTCGATCGACTGACGTCAGTCACCATAACCTAGCTTAGAGAGAGAGAGAGAGAGAGAGAGAGAGAGAGAGAGAGAGAGAGAGAGAGAGAGAGAGAGAGAGAGAGAGAGAGAGAGAGAGAGAGAGAGAGAGATCTGAGTTTTGGTACCTTTTCACTCTCTGTGTCCAGAGCAGAGGTGGCCTCATCCAGGAGCAGGATCTTGGGGTTCCTGACGATGGCCCTCGCTATGGCGATACGCTGCTTCTGCCCCCGGGAGAGCTGTGAGCCCTGAGCCCCCACCTGAGTCTCGTATCTCTGCCCCAGCAAACACGCAGCAGCAGGGAGAGGGTTGGAGGCATGAACACATCAACGACTGTCTCATACTATACTGGTGGTATTAAGAACACCAGAAAGGACATAGAAGCACATAGTTCTAACAGTATTTTAGTCGCCAGAATCGAGGAATTGTATTTACTGGTCACAATGCAACTGTGTTTTTACTAAACGCAATGCAAAGTAACCACATCTCAGCTACCAGGCACGATGAAAAAAATGAGACTTCAGTGCAACAAGAAATATCAATTACTGAACTGCAGTGCAACAATAACATCTCAATAACATTAGTTCATACTACAGTGCTACATAGGTCATAGGTCGGTACATAGGTCTACGAGCCATCTACTTACGTCTGGAAGGGTCATAACAAAGTCATGGAGGTATGCTTTCCTGGCAGCCTCGACAATCTCCTCCATCCCCACAGCGCGCAGGTTGTCTCCATACTGGATGTTCTCAGCGATGCTGCAGTCGAACAGCACGGGCTCCTGGGAGACGATCCCGATCTGAGCCCTCAGGAAGGGCACGCTGACGCTGACGGAGGGACGCCCATCGATCAGCTGAGAGCACACGTCCACAAACACAGACGGTCGCAAAGCTGCTCGCATAGAATGTCCCGAATATCAGGATGTGGTTTGATGAGTGTGTCCTGGTAAGAGAGGAAGGTGTGCGTGGCTCTACCCACCACCTGGCCCTCGTCGGGGTCGTAGAAGCGTTCCAGCAGCTGGACGCTGGTGCTCTTCCCACAACCGCTGCTGCCCACGAACGCCAGGGTCTGCCCGGGCTTCACCGACACCGCCAGGCCCCTCAGCACCTGCACGTCTGGCCGGTTCGGGTACGTGAACCTGCAGTGGACAAACTCAATCTCCCCTCTGAAATCATCCTGGAGGATAGAGATCATGGGTTCACCACAGGTCAAAGTGGGATCGGTCTTTGTATTTGACATTTTGTTGTCGTTGCACTGTTACTTGTGAAAACTAGGCCATAGTGTACTTCTAGTCTTATTCACTATTTGTGCGTATGCTTTAGGGTTAGCAACATACATCAGTTACATTTATAAATGTAAAACCTTTTTCGAACAGATGGAAATACAAACTCATTCGTCCCTCACCCACTGTTTTCCGTCTGTGTGGCTCATGTTGATCCTGGGGACCCGGTCCAACAGTCTGAACAACTGTGCCGCTGCCGTCTTGGCTTTGGCGTAGTCTGGGGTGAAGGACGAGGCCTTCCCCAGAGCAGTCCCACTGATCACAACAGCCGAGATCACCCTGCATACACAACACTGACATTAACATCTTCACAAAGCTGGAGAAGGTCCTGTCCCAAAATGTAAAGATGTTTCTGTTTTCTAATAAAGAACGAAGTGATAACTGGGATATCGGTGTGGAGTAAAAACGACGCTTGTGGCGTTCTCGTGAACACGGACCTGAACACCACCATGTAGTTCAGTCCTTCGGAGCTGACGAGATAACCTCCGTATCTGAATGAGGCGGCGTAGGCCATGAAGATAACGCACTGAGCAAAGCCAAAACAGATGCCGTAGATGTTGGCCTTCTTCTTGGCAGACCTGTACGGAGCCTCCAGCTGCTGCTCGTATACATCCACAAAGGCGCTCTCCATGGCCAGACCAGCGATGGTTCTGATGTTGGCCAGAGCCTCACTGGACACCTGGGGTGAGAGAGAGAGCAGATAGTTCAGCTGCTGAGGCAGTCAGTCTGGCTCCGACACATCCCTCTAAGATGCTATGCAGCAGAACAGAAGGTGAGCTGGCTGGAAGGTGAAGAGGCGTCCGGCCTAGATTACCTGCCCTGCGTCTTCCATTGCCTTCTTATCCTCATTTGCAAAGCCTGTCAACATCTTGGCTTGGAAGACCCCCGATAGTCCAATCAGTGGCAGGAAACACATGACGACCAAGCTGAGCTTCCAGCTGAAGTAGAAGGCGATGATGAACGAGGCTCCGATGTTAGTTAAGGAGTTCACAATCATGCCAATCTGAGATCCAGTTGCCTGTGAAAATACAAACAAATGAAATAATAATAAAACAGAACGCTGTCTTTTCCAACTCAGATCAAAAACCAAGAACATTTTATCAAAACAACACATCTGATTATCCTGTCTATTTCTTTCATACATGTTCTCCTTGAGACATCCATAAAAGGACAAGAGGAGGAGGATAAGTGCACCCATTGTTCCCGACACTCACCCCCTGGACCATGGAGGCGTCTGTGGCCAGTCTGGTGGTCAGGGCTCCAGGACTGTTCCTGGGGTCATCGAACCAGCCCACCTCCTGTCTCAGGATGGCCTGGAAGCCCACCTTCCTCAGCCGGCGCGTCAGAAGCTCTCCAGACTTCCCGAAGGCATAGCCCTGCAGCAGAACCTCAGAGCCATCTGGATTCCATTCAAAGCTGTCTGGTCCTGATGGGTGCTATTCCATTCTATTCTATTCTGTTCCATTCTATTCTATTCTACTGTATTTAATTCCATTCTATTCTATTTTGTAATATTCTATTCTGTTCCATTCTATTCTATTCTATTGTGTTCCATTCCATTCTATTCTATTTATGTTCTGTTTTACTCCATTCTGCTCAGTTTTATTGTATTCTACTGTTGCCAAGCGCTGAGCATGCAGAATGAACTGCGACAGTGTTGATTCTGCTGACGCATGGCGGAGCAAACCTGTAGGAACTGTGAGAAGAAGCTGGTCACGGCCACGCCGCAGAACAGAACACAGATCCCATCGATCTGCCGCCTCTGTTCGTTCAGGTCTTGGATGGCAAACGTCTGAGGAAACAAGACGTTTACGGATCAGGGCCTGAACCGATCCTGCCTGAGCACAACCCTGTTCCCGTTCTGCACAGCAGGGGAGAGGGGAACGCCCCCCGGGTGAAGCTCACCCCCAGGATCTGGCTGAAGAGGATGGCGTAGATGGGGTTGACGGAGCCGTTGATAGCCGCCCCTAGGGAGCCCAGCAGCATGTAGGGCCACTCGGGCTGGTTGTACTTCAGGATACGAGCCACGGGGGCCGGCTCGACGCGCTCCACCTCAGCCTCGGGTTCCTGGGAGAGGATCGAAGGACGCAGCTTTACAATCAGAAAGCGATATATCGAGGTCAACTTTGTGGACAATGTATTGATGTAGTGTGTTCAGCCATTTTGAAGAGGCTTCAGTACCTGTGAGTGTGCCGTCTCCGGGTCTATTGTGGCACTAAATTGGCTGGATTTCATTTTCATTATAGCGTCAGGGATAAATTCATTTGACAACTGTGTTTGTGAACGTAGCCGAAGAGATCTCCTGGAGCAACAACAAAGTATTCAAGCTTGACGTGCTTTTCTTTCACAAGAACTACGTCCTCATTTACTGGGAATCCGAAGCATTGTTTTTACTATGAAGACTGTTAGATTTACCTTAAGCCAGATTCATAGCTTCCTCGGCTGAAAGATCGAACTTTCTCAGTGACCTGTTCCTCAATGGCTTGACTGTCAGGACCTGTGAAACAAGGTTCTGTCATCTGCCCAAGACTCATCTCTCTTCAAAGAGTTTGCATGCTTTGAATGTCGTGCCTACCACTGACTGCTGTCACATGAGCCGTGTCATTCCCTTGGTTCTGCAGGGTGACCAGGGTAAAGTAAACGCCCTTCTTCTCCAGTAGCTCGCGGTGTGTTCCCCTCTCCAGAGCCCTGCCGTGCTCAAAGCCAACGATGACGTTGGCGTTTCGGATCGTCGACAGGCGATGGGTGATGGTTATGGTTGTCCTTCCACAACGAGCCTGAGAAGAAGAAGAGAGATTGAAGGCAGCTCATGGAGAAACACCACAGCGCCCTGGGCAGCTCATGGAGAAACACCACAGCGCCCTGGGCAGCTCATGGAGAAACACCACAGCGCCCTGGGCAGCTCATGGAGAAACACCACAGCGCCCTGGGCAGCTCATGGAGAAACACCACAGCGCCCTGGGCAGCTCATGGAGAAACACCACAGCGCCCTGGGCAGCTCATGGAGAAACACCACAGCGCCCAGGGCAGCTCATGGAGAAACACCACAGCACCCTGGGCAGCTCATGGAGAAACACCACAGCGCCCTGGGTAGCTCATGGAGAAACACCACAGCGCCCTGGGCAGCTCATGGAGAAACACCACAGCGCCCTGGGCAGCTCATGGAGAAACACCACAGCGCCCAGGGCAGCTCATGGAGAAACACCACAGCACCCTGGGCAGCTCATGGAGAAACACCACAGCGCCCAGGGAAGCTCGTGGAGAAACACCACAGCGCCCAGGGAAGCTCATGGAGAAACACCACAGCGCCCAGGTCAGCTCATGGTGCTGGTGTCTGGTTTGAAGAGAAGACAGACCTTGTCCAGAGCTTGCTGGACCACGGCCTCACTCTCGTTGTCCAGGGCAGAGGTGGCCATGTCCAGGAGCAGGATCCTGGGGTTCCGGATCAGGGCTCTGGCGATGGCGATCCTCTGCTTCTGCCCTCCGCTCATCTGCCCTCCGCCCTCTCCAACCAGCGTGTTAAACCTCTACACGGAATATGGTGCCACATGTGTTAGCAGAATCACTGAGCTGTATGGGCCATCGGGTTTAACATTATAATAGTCTAGTTGAATAGAACCTGTTCTTGAACGGTACCTGGGGAAGTTCCATAATGAAGTTATAGGCGTTGGCCTCCTTCGTTGCCTGGATGATGTCATCCATGGTTACGCCAGGCCTGCCGAAGCGGATGTTCTCCGCTATGGTTGTAGAGAACAGCACTGGCTCCTGCTCCACTACGCCGATGAGGGAGCGAAGCCACTGGATGTTCAAGCTGCGGACATCATGGCCGTCCAGGGTCACCTGAGAGAGAGAGAGGGAGCGAGAGAGGGAGAGAATGATTGTGTCTTAATCCAGTATCTACTGAGGCACTGCAGACTGGCCTCATTATGTTAACAGCTCAATTAAAACACAGAGGGGTGTGGGATGGTGGTGCCGTACCATTCCTTCCTTGGGGTTGTAGAACCTTTGTATGAGTTGGATGGTGGTGCTCTTCCCAGATCCACTGGGGCCCACGAAGGCAGTCGTTTCCCCTGCTTCAATCTCCATGCTCAGGTCGTCTAGAATCTGAGCACGCACACCGCTGGTTATACAGAGGCACCTCAGAGGAACGCGAGGAATACTGAAAGGTTGTGGGGCGGGAGTACCTTGACATCTGGCCGAGAAGGGTAATTGAATGTGACATTGTGGAATTCAATATCTCCTTTTACTTTGTCGAGTTTGTGACCCTCTTCTGAGAAACAATCGATTTCTGGCTCCTGAACAAGAGGTTCAATCATTCACATGTCCATCATCATCATCATCATTTCATCCAATCGTTGATTGTGGTATCAAATCCTTGATTGTGGAATCAGGCTTGACATTCGGCCTCACTCTGTCTATAGTTTCGAAGATGGACTTGGCTGCAGCACGACCGGACGCAAAGGCCTCCAGACAGGGCGAAGCCTGACCCAGGTTCATGGCTGCCATAAGGACGCCAAAGAACACCTGGAAACAGAGACATCAGACCCTTCCCTCCCTCTCCTCTCCTCTCAGCTCTTACAGACCAGAGGATGCAGGGGATGTTACAGGGATGTGAGTTTCCCCCATACCTGAATAAGGCTCCCTGGAGACAACTCCTTGGTCTCTATCACCAGCTTGGATCCGTACCAGAAGGCCAGGGCGTAGCAGAGGAAGATGATGCACCACAGGTAGCCCTGGAACAACCCGATGATGGTGCCCTTCTTCACTCCCCAGTTCTGGGCCTCCACAAGGTTCCTGTCATACCTGGAGAAAAAGGGGGGGAATGCATCGGGGTTACCCTGGCGTTGTCTGTGTCCTTCAGCAGCGGGGAGAAGGAGGGCGTGGGGCTGTTCCTCTCCTCATAATGAGAGCACGAGAGGTACCTTTCAGCCTCCTTCTCCTCGCCTCCGAAGGCTGCCACTGTTCTGATGGAGGACAGCACCTCGTCGGCCACAGCCCCAGCCTTGGCATACGCCTCCAGCTCCCGGCCAGTCAGCCTGGCCACTGCCTGCACATAGGAGGAGAGGGAAGGGCGAACACATCATACACAATAGATACTGTGAAAAAACAATGTTCCTCTGAGTATCACAAGTCTCTTGTGTCTAATGGCATAAAACATGGGAGAGAGGCTTACAAATGCAAGTTTTAGAAAGTGGTCTCACCATGGCCATGAGTCCGGCGGCCAGGCCTATGAGAGGACTCACTGCGATCACCACCAGGGTGAGTTTCCAGCCCCCGATGAAGCCCACCATGAACCCGAAGAAGAAGGTGGAGATCCGCTCGATGAAGATAGACACCTGGTCAGCAATGGCATTGTTGATCTTGTTGATGTCACTGAGGAAAAAAAATAGTTAAAGTATTAAAAAAGATTACAGTTCATGTAAATTGTGCGTGTTATGTATACATTATACATAGAGTAATCGATTCATGATTAAGGAACTTGCTCTGATATCCTGGTGTTCAGCTCTCCCACAGAATTACAGTCAAACCAGCCTATTTCCATTCTCATAATCTTTCGAAAGTAAGTCTTCCTGATTCGCTGGATCTGTCGTGCTGCCGCTGTCACCCAGAGGGCGATCTGAGGAGCAGGGATGAAGTCATGCCAGAGTCATCTCGCTAGCAGCAGAACAGGTTCTCAAGTAGAAATATTCAAGAAGTAGGATTACTGCTATGTGAAGCATGGTTGGTTCATGTTCAACCACTTACTTGAAAATAACTGACAATGAGCACTCCAACCCCTATACCGACGTAATAATATGCAAACATGGTCATCTGTGCCTCAATATCCACCCTGTGAAGATCATGGATTTAGTGAATGTTATAATTATGGTGAAGCACCTTTGAACTTTGACAACGTGTAATTCATTCAGGAGTCTTGACGAGATGCTACGACCTGAACCCAACTCACCCACATAAGACAGTGCCGTTGTCTGACGTCACAAACTGTGAGCCATTCGTCCAGGCGATGGTGTTGTTGATGCACGTCTTATTAGGGTTCGACAGCTCCTGGACCTCCAGCTCGTAGGCCACGAACGTGTTGGTCATCATCCCATAGACGAGCAGCATGAGGGGGGAGGCAGCTCCGTGGACCAGGGCACACAGGCCCCCCACCACCATCACCACCGTGTCCTGGCAGGTTGCAAACCTAAACTGAGGGGGAGAGAAATCGAAACGGATTGGTTGTCTTCTGAGCCTTAACAGATGTGGTTTCTTTTAAACTTCCTTCTATTAATTAAAAGAGAACGAGAACGGTAATCAGTCATTTCGATCAGTAAACTGGATGGGAAATGTAGCGGCTGGAGGTTATTACCAGCTGAAAGTATCCGATATCTAATCCATTCTCTTTTTTGCTCTCCTCTCTGCAATAGAATAAAATTATAAAATAACTATGGCTTTTGAAACCAAAAATGAATTGTAGAATTGTAATATCCCTAATAGCAGCATGATAATATGTGCTGGATTTCAGCAAAGCAATTCTGGCAAATTCAGTAATTGACTCACCCCTTTTCCATATCTGTTCAAATGAAACAGAAATGGAATACATGTAACTTAACAGAGATAACTTTTTCATCCTGCACTGAAGATAAGGCATTGGTATGCAGATGGCAGGAAACTCACTTCTCTCCTTCTTCGACATCATCTTCGTGTCCTCTGGCAGAGAAAGTGTTTTTTTAAGTGTGACAGGCTCCTTCATTGTGAAGGTCAGACAGGCCGTCAGCCCCCTGTTAGACACGGAACGGGATTCACTATTACTACTTTCTCACTGGGAGCCAACTTTGTGTTTGAAACTTTGAAAGGTGTGCTTTTGTCCTTTTCATTAATCGTACTTCACATGTACTTTGATTAACTGATTGTTGATTGTTTTACTGTTTAAAAATGCTAATAAAAGGAAAGGTTATTGGTTGTCCATGTTCATTTTGTTTACCAATATGAGTTGATTTAAGAAAACACTGAGCTAAATATAACTCTAACTCTAAGTATTCATTTCTAACTGACATTCACACAGGTTAACCTTTCCAACTAACATGTCTAGCTGGTCTAGCTACTCTAGTCTATTTTATTGACAGTAGCTGGCTAACCTTACACATACAGCATTGTTCTTTGTTTAAACTAACTTCTTATTGGGACAGTGAGGAAAAAAAGTTAGTTGCGAACCCTGGCTAGTATACAGGTGATGGTTATGTACGTAAAAAGTTAAAGTAATACAATGTTAACTACTTTATTCTCTGCCATGACCAAACATCTAATATATATCTATTATCTATTAGAAACGACAATTTAATTTAAAATCTCTGGAACTCAACTGCCGAGACACGTCAGTCATGCTCACGCGCAAAACTACTTGGAATTGAACTATTGGACCACAAGAGTTTATTAGCGGACAGATTCAACCTTGAACAATATATTCTTCCTCACTGTATTACATAATATGGATACATTTGCTTATTTAGTACTGACATCCATGCAAAATCAATTCCGGATTTTCAATCCAAACATGTAAATACCTCAGTAATTTAGGAAATGTGAGCAATTAAAGTCACACAGTTAAACACGTACTAATCACCTCAAAATCACCTTGTTTTAACTCTATTAGTTACAATAACATTGTTGCAAACTGTGTGGCCTATAAATTACAATTAATAGACGATACTATTATTGTAAATATACAGTTAAACATATGCATACATATGCATACATGCAAGTTACAGGATTCTGGTGTCTTTTGTTTTACCATTAAGAGGAGATCAAGTCAGATGATCTCATATTTAATTTAATCTTGAAATAAAGATTAACTGTCGCCTACTTTACCTGCTTTGTCCCTTTGTCAGCGTCTCTGACGTTCTCTGATCAACAACAGTCCTACACCTCACGCCTCTCCTCAGGCCAGTCCTGTCTTCTCTGATCCCCTACAACAACAGTCCTACACCTCACGCCTCTCCTCAGGTCAGTCCTGTCTTCAGTGTATGCCTCTTCTGTTATCTTTGTTCCTTATTTGACTGATAACAGGTTTCTCAGTATTATGAGAGCCTTTGTGAGGCAAAGGTACATTCATTGAACCAATAGGTTAATAAATATTTAGGCTGTTGGACATGAGATTTGATTTCTCATCTGATTAATGAGAGTTTTACCATACACTTTCAAGCGTCCTTGACTCCCTGGAGATATGGCAGTTATCTAGATTCAATAACATCACAAATACGTATTTAAATGACATGTCAATAAATCCAGTAAGGTAACATTCATATTTAATTATTTTAAATTATTGTTGAATAACATTATTAATATTATTATTATTATATTAAATTACTCTATAAAATAACAGAAGATGGAAAAGCCATTAATAGGTGTGCATTACAAGGATATTATTATCAGGATATTGTAAAATGGGTTTAATGACCTCAAGGGCATCTTTCAGAAATGCTTATTCACGCGATGGCTCCACTCACTAAGATTACAGCCATTAATGGGAGAGACAGATCTCTGATGTGTCATTGATTGTAAGAGTGTAATGACCTGCTGGTCATTTGAACACAATGGAGTGGTCTCTACAATGGGCTTGAACATGAAGACTTTGGTCCCAGATTAAGCCATGGGATTCTGTTCCCAGCTCCCAGACCGAGGTTTTGACTGTCAGGTGCTTGGGTGAGGTCATAGGTCAAAGGGGAATGATTTTCATTTTTTTAATCAACATATTTGGTAATCAACATTTTAAAGATGGTTTAAATGTTATGATGCATGTAGGGTTGAGCTCAGTCACACCTGACAGCACATCAAGGTGATTAAAGCTTCAAGTAATGATTGATTGAAACCAATTCTGATAATTATGTGCAATATCCGATAATGTGATGAGTTTGAGTTCAACAACAGTTAGATCAAACCTTATGTTTAACATGACCCATGGTCTTGTCCAGGAGAGAAATATGCCTATCTATGACTTATGTTGGTTGTATGATTGATAAAATGTAATTATGCTGTTTGCTAAAGCTTGCTTATGCCTGCATGGCCAAAAGTTAGTTCCCCGTAAAATGCGATTAGGAATTGTCTGTGACACAAGGTCGTAGGTCAGGAGTTGACAATGTTACCAAAGTGTATATGCCATGCAACTGAAAATAGTAGCAGTGTCAAGGCCATTTCTAGAAGCCTTGTCTAAAGACAAAACAAACGCTATCTAGCACCATGCGTATGCTCTCTGTGCTTGCGAAGGCTGTGTTGATGTGTCACCCCCCTCCCACATTGTGATACTATTTAACTGCCCTTCATTCCTGTATTCTTTGTCCATTCATCTGAGTTGACCAGCTTTCCTTATACAACAGACCTACTTTAAATTAATTAGACCGTGGATAGGCCTACCAAGACGAATATGGAAACTCTAAATTATTTTTTAGTTAACTGATATGTGCAGGCTGCAATTACGACAACAAAACCACACTAGTTTACATATAAAGTACGATGTAGGCTACCTATTGAAAAATTGCATCATATTTATGAGAATCACAGCCAATCACAGAAAATGGGTTCAGCAGCTATATTATGGAGCACCCGGCAGATGGAGTGCTCTGCGCGTTGCAATTTCCTAGAAGAGTAACCAAAGACAGGTTGTTTGTTTTTGAGACCCGGAACGTGGAGTGGAAGTAGTAGGCTACAAACGATAGAAAAAAGTCCTGTGTGTTTAGTGGGACGACGAAGCGACTCCGGGAAATTACTTTACTGCCAAGTTACCAACCACCATCTCCAGAACTTACAACTTCCGCCAGAGACAGCGGCAGGTAAGTTTCTTAGCGTAAGAATGGTTGTGTAAATCAATTCCTGGCGAATGTATTTACTATATAACTATATAACTGAAATGTTAGTGAATTTTATCCCGAGAGTAACCTTTCCAACTCCAAACTGACGACATCTGCGTCTTTGAATCTGATAGAATACCTTTTGCGTTAAAAGTAATTCTTGGTCTCAATTTCTACCAACTATTGGTCAATGAATCGGCGTATTGTGGCGGGAGTATTGTATGAAGTATACTCCCTGCTCTAACGTCAAAGCGTTGCGCAACGTGTTCTGGGGGCGGATTATAGTTAAATGTTGTTATATTGATTCCATTCGTACAGTGTTTCGTACCCTGATTATGAAGACGTGTCTTGGATGACCAAATTATACCCGCCTTGTTTGTCCACCTGTCTCATCTCATAGAAATGTTCCTGTACGTCCTTTTTCTGGTGCCGCTGTGGTTTATTTACCGCTGGTACAAGGAAACCAAACGAGTGGCCAACAAGTCGCAGAAGTATGTGCTCATCACCGGCTGTGACACTGGGTTTGGTAACCTACTGGCCCGGCATCTGGACAAGCTGGGCTTCTGTGTGACCGCAGCCTGTTACACTGAGAAAGGGGAGGATGAGCTGAAAAAGGCCTGCTCTGAAAGACTGAAAACCCTTCACCTGGATGTCACCAGCCAAGACAGCATCAACAAAGCTGTAACATTCCTCACCACAGTAGTTGGGGAGAAAGGTGAGTGGGGAAATGACTGTCGTTGCCTCATGACGAACACCCTGAACATTCTTGAATACAGAATGAGGTGTCACCGTGAGCAAACAAGGCTTTTCTCAAGCACGCACATTTGGCCCCAGGCTTAAAGCTCACCACCTCCAGCGTACCACACTAGCATGTAAGCACATGTACGTGTGGAATGTTCCTCTCCACTAATTGACGTGTCCGTGCGTGGGTGCGATGTTCCAGGTCTGTGGGCCGTGGTGAATAATGCAGGTGTGTCCGTGCCAACGGCCCCCTGTGATTGGCTCACTGTAGAGGACTACCGGGGCATGCTGGAGGTCAACCTGAACGGGGTCATCGCCGTGACTCTGAGCGTCCTGCCACTCATCAAGAAGGCCAGGGGCAGAGTGGTCAACGTGGCCAGTGTGTGTGGACGAGTGAGTCCCTTTGGAGGGCCGTACTGTGTGTCTAAATACGGAGTGGAGTCCTTCAATGACAGTCTGCGGTGAGACACCTTGTTGTACCAGAAACATCCTTGTTTTATTCATGTGCAACCACTGTGGCAAGTTGAATTATGGTCTTGTAAATATTGTGTGTCTGTTGTGTTTTTTGTCTGTCTCAGGATGAACATGGCACCCTTTGGAGTGAAGGTTCTGTGTATTGAACCAGGATTTTTCAAGACCAGCGTGACTGATGTGTCCATCCTGAAGAAAAACATCAAGACGCTGTGGGACAGATTGCCTCAGGATGTGAAAGATGACTACGGAAGCGATTACCTACACAAAGGTATGTTTGCAGAAGGACATGTTCAAATTGCACTCACACAAATGGAATGAGGAAAGCAATTTGCAATGCACCTCGATAAGAACTCAAGAGACAAGACTGTCTACTTTACTATAAGCTCTGAAGACATCACGTGACCTCAACTTTTCAAAATCGTTTTGTTCCTCCAGTGGATTTGAAGTTCAATGACACCTTCACCAAGATGCTGGATGGAGACCTGATGAAAGTGGTCAACTGCATGGAGCACGCCGTCTCTGCCCTCCACCCCCGCACTCGCTACTCTCCCGGCTGGGACGCCAAGTTCTTCTGGCTGCCCATGTCCTACATGCCAACCTTCATCTCAGACAAGTTCTTCTTGAGGGATGCCGTCAAACCCAAAATATCGGTGCTGTAGTTCATTTCACAGATGATGGTAGAGTATTTGTGTCATAGAGAGAATCCCACTAGAGACTTCGCCTTTTTTATAATCACGGAAAGTTTTGGTTCCGGATTGAACCTCAGTACGAGGACACCCTAATGTGTCGGGGGGGCACTTCTAGACCCACGTTGACGACCTGAGAGAGAGAGAGAGAGAGAGAGAGAGAGATACTAGAATATAAGTAAGGAAAAGGAGGCTAGTGGAGGCTTTAAACACATGTAGCAATGCTAACTCTAAATCAGCAGTTTTGTTATGCAGTTGTTAACACACTTTATCCTTAAATCATTTTTATGTGTAACATGAACCCCAGTGTTTCATAATAAAGATCAGTTGCTCATGAATTATTAACTTGATCCATTATCAACCTTTACTTTCTGCTATGCAATGAAACATTCAGGGGTTGTTAAAAACACATATTTGTTGTGTATTTGTGCATTCATATTTTGGGGGAAACAAAAGACCAGCGCTTACAGAAACGCACAACACTGGATGTCAACATTACAAGGGTTGGATTATATTACTATGTGCCAAAATACAACTAATCTGTCCACCACTTGAATTGTTATTGGCATTTGACAGTTTCACAGCTCTGCTCTTTGTTCAGTATGTAGTGTCAAATTATTGGTCACTTATCATACAAACTTATTGTTCAACAAATTAGGTTAAAAGGTTGTTATCAGAGATACGGTTTGTGTAAGAGTTTGTGTGCTTCATTACACAATCAATCACCGAGAAAATGTTTAACTGCGGGATTGAAATTCAACCGACCTTTGACACCAGTCGACCTGCAGACCCACCTGCTTATGAGCACTGTTTAGAGACTGAGTAGGTATGATCAGCTAACCACTCACTAACTTCAGCACTGACTGAGTAGGTCTGATCAGCTAACCATTCTCTAACTTCTACCTCATTGATGACAAGGGCGCTATGGTAGGTTCAATTTATAATCCGTGTTTCCAAATACAGGTAAGTGTTTCACATCTGTAAAGCTCAAAAGTCAATCTAAAAGTGAACAATACAACTCACTATTTGTCAATTGAATGTTTATATGTTGACTAAATAACTAAAACTCAAAGCCTAATTGACGTTTCGCTGAGACATGTATGTTTAGTCAGTTTTTTACAAAGCTGCAAGCTTTGTTTTTCTGTTTGTTTTAGACTAAATGAGATTCCAAGATGCCATCTAGTGGTCACAAAAACACTTGCATTAGACCCCTGCAAAACGCTGCCATTGGTTGCAAAAAAAGGCCTTTTTGCAAACAATTATCTAGTAGGCCAACCTATAGAAAATTGTACATTGACTTTGACATGAAATGAAGAACATCATGTAAACCAGGTACTCTGTATCTCTCTACTAACGAGTACAGCTTTAAAAACTCCTACAATCCTATGAAGGGCAAATCTATTTAATTTCAAATTGTTCATTTTTCAAGACCAGATTTGCACAAAAAGCCCATGTCAGGCGCATTGCTGTGATTATGACAAACTAATATTATAATCCTTCTAGTGTCAGTTCAGTAAGCAAGATAAACAAGGATTATGGTGCTGGAACTGGAGGACAGAGACAAGAGAGGTTTTGTAGTTAAAAAGAAACCGGCAATTCATCGACTCCAATCCCTTATCGTCTGATTTAGTATAATGAGTGTTAGTTGTTAAAGTGTGGATTTCATTTTTTATTTGTTAGCCAAATCTTTTGTAAACGCCTATAGGCAACTATCATGCAGAGACAGCAACGCAAATGGACAAAGATTTAGTTTTTCCTTGTGTAAGTTAGTTATTTTATCATGAAGGAAATGTGTTTTGTTACTGTGTTTTAGAGTAAGATTAACTCATTTTATTTCATTTCGCAATAGGTGTCTGAAGAAAGTATCCTGTTTGATATTTCAGAGGTTGGCAACGTCTATATTAGCTTGTAGGCTAGTTGATTCATCTAAATATTGAAAACTGATTAATATGATTAACTCATTGTCTTCTTATCTCACTCAGGTAATTCTATCACACCAGGTTATAACATTTATTCTAATTTTAATCGCTGTCAGCGCTGTCGTCTGGTACATTAGAGACTCATACAGAGTCGACGACTTTGACCAGAAGCATGTCTTCATCACTGGCTGCGACAGCGGCTTCGGAAATTTAGTGGCAAGGCAACTTGACCGTAAGGGATTCAACGTTATTGCTGCATGTCTGACGGAGGAAGGCGCATCGGAGCTGACAGCCGCGTCCTCCCCCAGGCTGAAGACGCTGCTGTTCAATGTTACCGACAGCGCGAGCATCAGGAGTGCGGTGGAGTTTGTGCGCGCCGAGGTCGGGGAGAGAGGTGAGACGGTCAGCGGTGGTAGAGATAGGGTGCCAGTGCCAGCCAGAGTCTAGCACCGGGAGAGATACAGTAAAAGAAAAAAAGTAAAGATGTGTCTGACTATTCCACAGCCCTAATTCATTTTCCAACCACCCTCACTCCGTGATGTAGGCTAAACAGAATAGAAACAACACTTATTTTAAAGAATTTATGTGTGTTAAATTTACACTTCTGTAAACTCATTTGTCTCAAATTGTATTCCCAGTGTCTTTTTTGTTGACATCGTTTTGATTCACGACAAACTGACCCAAAACTTACACACTGGAAGATGTGATTCAGTGCTGAAACCTGGATCTTCCAGGACTTGGACTGCCTCTTTGACGATGATACTTTAAAACAGATTAGTTAATGGCTTACTTAGGAGGGCAATGTATCATACAGTGTATCCATTGAGGATTAAAGTGGTTTTAAATATGTCTGGTTAAAGATAATTTGCCTTTGGACATTCCTGGAGTGCATATGTAAGACAAGTGGTTGAAATCTCTTGACATGAAATATTTATCTGAAGCATCACTCTTGAATTTGCTAATCTTTTGGCTGGAATTATCTAGATTGCATTGCTCCTTCTGTGCTCACATAATATGACTGTTGTGTAAGTGAAGTATTTCCTAAACCTACCTATAAGAATTAGAGTTTGCCAGCATTTAGGATGTGAGATTAAGTAGGGTCTATTCTCTCTCTCTCTCTCTCTCTCTCTCTCTCTCTCTCTCTCTCTCTCTCTCTCTCTCTCTCTCTCTCTCTCTCTCTCTCTCTCTCTCTCTCTCTCTCTCTCTCTCTCTCTCTCTCTCTCTCTCTCTCTCTCTCTCTCTCTCTCTCTCTCTCTCTCCTCTCCTCTCTCTCTCCTCTCTCTCTCTCTCTCTCTCTGTTTCTCTGTCTCTCTCTCTCCCTCTCTCTCTCCCTCTCTCTCTCTCTCTCTCTCTGTTTCTCTGTCTCTCTCTCTCCCCTCTCTCTCTCTCTCTCTCCCTCTCTCTCTCCCTCTCTCTCTCTCTCTCTCTCTCTCTGTTTCTCTGTCTCTCTCTCTCCCCTCTCTCTCTCTCTCTCTCTCTCCCTCTCTCTCTCCCTCTCTCTCTCTCTCTCCCTCTGTCTCTCTCTCTCTGTCTCTCTCTCCTTCTTCAGGTCTCTGGGGGTTGGTGAATAATGCTGGGCGGTCCATCCCCATTGGGCCCACTGAGTGGATGCAGTTGGAGGACTTCACCAAGGTCCTGGATGTCAACCTGCTGGGGGTGATCGAGGTGACCCTGCTGTTCCTCCCCCTGCTGAAACAGGCCCAGGGCAGGGTGGTCAACGTGGCCAGCATCCTGGGGAGGCTGGCTCTGAATGGAGGAGGCTACTGTCTGTCAAAGTGGGGGGTGGAAGCCTTCTCCGACAGCCTCAGGTATTAACCCTCGTGCTGCCTTCGGGTCACATGACCCAAAGGTTCATAACGAACCATCGTTGTGTTTACCCAATTTTACCCAATACAAAAACAAATAAAAATAATTTTCTTTTAACCATTCCAATGTGGGGGGTCTGAGACAGCCCGACAGTTAAAAATAGAAAATGCTTCACTTTGTTTTTGTATGAGGTAAATTTGTCGCAATACGACGGTGGGTCACAATGACTGATGGGTCAGAATGACCCGAAGATAACACAAGGGTTAAAGTATGCATAGAATGTATTTCTGATCTCTATATTTAAATACAAATTACAAGATAATGTGAGTTTCAAGGTTCATGAATGTTGTGAAACATTAGGAAGATCAAACTCTAGTTTGAAGAGGTTCCAATTCACCCCTTGAGTTATTAATAGACATAAGCATCTTAGTGTATTAGTTGATTGCAGCCAGTCATTGTGCTCATTTAACCCGTGGAACAAATCTCTCCTTCCAGGAAATGCATGCATTCAAAACAATTAGTTAATAAACATCTATATACAGTAAATGAATACATAATTAGAGGGATGTTTAAAAAATAAAAACATGAATTACATGAATTATATTATTATATGAATTTAATGTCCCAAAATATGTATAGAAATGCAAACTCCTAACCCTGGTCTATATCCACCTATCCAACACCTGTGTTCCTCCTGGTGCTGTCAGGAGGGACATGCAGCACTTTGGAGTGAAGGTGAGCATCATCGAGCCGGGCTTCTTCAAGACGGGGGTGACCAGGCTGGATCTGATTGAGGCAGACCTGAAGAGACTGTGGGACAGGCTCCCTCAAGACGTCAAAGACTCTTACGGAGAGAACTACCTTGATGAGTGTGAGTACTCACACACTGTGTGTGTGTGTATGTGTGTACAGTATGTAAGTGTGTGTGTGTGTGTGTACAGTATGTTAAGTGTGTGTGTGTGTGTACAGTATGTAAGTGTGTGTGTGTGTGTGTACAGTATGTTAAGTGTGTGTGTGTGTGTACAGTATGTAACCCTCCTGTTCTGTGTTCTAGACGTGAAGGCCCAGGACTTCTCCATGGGTCTCCTGTGCAGTTCAGACATCTCCAAGGTGACCAACTGCATGCAGCACGCCCTGACGGCGGTCCACCCCCGGACGCGCTACGGCGCGGGCTGGGACGCCAAGCTCCTCTGGATCCCTCTGTCCTACCTCCCGTCCTTCGTGGCAGACTTCACCGTCAGTGTCCTCCTTCCTGTCCCAAGAGACCACAGGAAGGTCCAGGGTAACCAGGTGGACACAGGAAACTGATGGAATCACCAGTCTTTCGATCGCAGCCACCTCAGTGATGTCGATACGGTAACCGTGTAGTTGTGTTATTGTAAGTAACCCCAAGTTAGTTACAAGTGAATGCCATGGATATTTAAACATATAATTAATATATAGTTATATAACTATACTATATTGACTTAACATTCGGTAGGATGAGAGTCTTGACTTTTTAAGGTGTAAAAATGAAATTCAGCGTTTGAAAATGAATGCAGAGATCATATTACAAAAAATTCAATTTATTAATTCTGTCAAGCAACATAAATCTGACTTCCACTCTATCTAAAAAAAACATTTGGGCATGTTTAGAATGATCACTGATACAGTCTTTATTTGTCCTTTTCATCACAATACAAAACAATCAGTCTACGAGCACATCATTATAGCCCAGGAACATACGTCAGACACTTCATTTACTGACTTGACCAAATCTATTACTGCACACATGGATTTGTACTGTTGGACTATATCAACTCAGAGAGTCTGGTGGTCCAGAATGAGAATAATACAAGTTCATACATTAACATGGGCCTGTTCAAGTATTTCCATCATTTAAAATTAGGCCGTTATTGATCTTTATAAAGAACTTGAATTTTGATTGAAATATACAGAGGGAAGGAACACCGTGATAATTTTGATCATGTACTGTACTATGTATGCTCAGCATACCCATATCCATCTGAAGAACTAAACAGCCATGGGGATTTATCCCTGCTGTGGATCAGTTCGTTTCATTTGTTGTTTTGTAGCCCTGAAATGAGGTATATAAAAACATTAAAAAATTAACTGCAGTCGTGTCCAGTTTTGTTCAGTGGCAAAACATATTATACAGTCAGGTCAGGGGAGACCACATGGAACACTACGCATTCTGTGACATCACAAGAAGCAACATCAGTCATCATGCTGTGATGTCATCAGTCTTCATGCTGTGATGTCATCAGTCATCATGCTGCGATGTCATCAGTCATCAGGTTTTGCACAAACTTGTGAAGTTCATGAACGCTGACATTAAAGCAGAAAAGGGAAACATACAAAAGACTAAGGTATTCTGAAGTTTTCAAAGATTCATCTTTTCACTCAAATTGGTGAAAAAGGTGATATCATTTGATTTCTTTTTAAATTGCATTTGAAACAAATGCAGATCTTGACTAGTGGTAGACTTTTAGACCCTTCTGTATTCGTAACCCAAAACATGAACAGGCTCTTAAAATGGTACACCTACTGTACATTCACAATGTACTTCACCAGTTATTTGTTATTGACGTTTATGCAGCTCTATTTATAAGATCATCTACGGGTTTTTGAACTGCCAGGAGATATTATCAACAAAATCTTACTCTTCAAATTTACAAATATACAACATATTTATAACATTTCTATCAGCAGCTTCAGTGCAAAGATATACATATAGTACATCAAAATAAAAAAAAATCATTAAACAAGAATTGGCATAAGAAATATTAGAAGGCATAGTCACGACAGACTTCTTTTTCTGTATGCTATTGAAACGTTCATCTAATATATTTTTCTTACAAAACAATCTTGGTTTTGTACACAGGCTGCATATAAAAAATAGATTCTGTGCAAAGAAGAGTGAGTGTCTTTGATTCCCATCTGCCTGTGAGAGAGGGCGGGGCGGGGGGGGCGGGGAGGGGGGGGAGAGGCAGGGAGGGAGGCAGGGGGGTAGGAGGGGGGTCAGATCTCGTTGTCCTCTTTGACGAGGTTGGCTGTGTCCTGGAAGGTGTCCTCTGTGGGGGAGAAGGCGCTCAGGGGCTCCTTCTTCAGGGGTTTGGCGGAGGGGATGAAGGGGGAGGGGGCGGACCCATCACCCCCCCCGCTTCCTGCTGCTTCATCTTTCATCTGAAATACAGGAAGTGAAACATTATCCACCCGTAGCAAGACAGGCCAAAGGTCAACAAAAACACTGGTGACGAAGAGTACGAATCCTAGCTGTCCTTAAGTCCCATGTCAGAGGTCTCCTGCACTACTACACACAGTCCCATAGAGGCCTCCTGCACTACTACACACAGTCCCATAGAGGCCTCCTGCACTACTACACACAGTCCCATAGAGGTCTCCTGCACTACTACACACAGTCCCATACAGGCCTCCTGCACTACTACACACAGTCCCATAGAGGTCTCCTGCACTACTACACACATTCCCATAGAGGCCTCCTGCACTACTACACACAGTCCCATAGAGGTCTCCTGCACTACTACACACAGTCCCATAGAGGTCTCCTGCACTACTACACACAGTCCCATAGAGGCCTCCTGCACTACTACACACAGTCCCATAGAGGCCTCCTGCACTACTACACACAGTCCCATAGAGGTCTCCTGCACTACTACACACAGTCCCATAGAGGCCTCCTGCACTACTACACACAGTCCCATAGAGGCCTCCTGCACTACTACACACAGTCCCATAGAGGCCTCCTGCACTACTACACACAGTCCCATAGAGGCCTCCTGCACTACTACACACAGTCCCATAGAGGTCTCCTGCACTACTACACACAGTCCCATAGAGGCCTCCTGCACTACTACACACAGTCCCATAGAGGTCTCCTGCACTACTACACACAGTCCCATAGAGGCCTCCTGCACTACTACACACAGTCCCATAGAGGTCTCCTGCACTACTACACACAGTCCCATAGAGGCCTCCTGCACTACTACACACAGTCCCATAGAGGTCTCCTGCACTACTACACACAGTCCCATAGAGGCCTCCTGCACTACTACACACAGTCCCATAGAGGTCTCCTGCACTACTACACACAGTCCCATAGAGGTCTCCTGCACTACTACACACAGTCCCATAGAGGCCTCCTGCACTACTACACACAGTCCCATAGAGGCCTCCTGCACTACTACACACAGTCCCATAGAGGTCTCCTGCACTACTACACACAGTCCCATAGAGGCCTCCTGCACTACTACACACAGTCCCATAGAGGCCTCCTGCACTACTACACACAGTCCCATAGAGGTCTCCTGCACTACTACACACAGTCCCATAGAGGTCTCCTGCACTACTACACACAGTCCCATAGAGGTCTCCTGCACTACTACACACAGTCCCATAGAGGCCTCCTGCACTACTACACACAGTCCCATAGAGGCCTCCTGCACTACTACACACAGTCCCATAGAGGCCTCCTGCACTACTACACACAGTCCCATAGAGGTCTCCTGCACTACTACACACAGTCCCATAGAGGTCTCCTGCACTACTACACACAGTCCCATAGAGGTCTCCTGCACTACTACACACAGTCCCATAGAGTCCTCCTGCACTACTACACACAGTCCCATAGAGGTCTCCTGCACTACTACACACAGTCCCATAGAGGTCTCCTGCACTACTACACACAGTCCCATAGAGGTCTCCTGCACTACTACACACAGTCCCATAGAGGCCTCCTGCACTACTACACACAGTCCCATAGAGGCCTCCTGCACTACTACACACAGTCCCATAGAGGCCTCCTGCACTACTACACACAGTCCCATAGAGGCCTCCTGCACTACTACACACAGTCCCATAGAGGCCTCCTGCACTACTACACACAGTCCCATAGAGGTCTCCTGCACTACTACACACAGTCCCATAGAGGCCTCCTGCACTACTACACACAGTCCCATAGAGGCCTCCTGCACTACTACACACAGTCCCATAGAGGTCTCCTGCACTACTACACACAGTCCCATAGAGGCCTCCTGCACTACTACACACAGTCCCATAGAGGCCTCCTGCACTACTACACACAGTCCCATAGAGGCCTCCTGCACTACTACACACAGTCCCATAGAGGCCTCCTGCACTACTACACACAGTCCCATAGAGGCCTCCTGCACTACTACACACAGTCCCATAGAGGTCTCCTGCACTACTACACACAGTCCCATAGAGGCCTCCTGCACTACTACACACAGTCCCATAGAGGTCTCCTGCACTACTACACACAGTCCCATAGAGGCCTCCTGCACTACTACACACAGTCCCATAGAGGTCTCCTGCACTACTACACACAGTCCCATAGAGGTCTCCTGCACTACTACACACAGTCCCATAGAGGCCTCCTGCACTACTACACACAGTCCCATAGAGGTCTCCTGCACTACTACACACAGTCCCATAGAGGTCTCCTGCACTACTACACACAGTCCCATAGAGGTCTCCTGCACTACTACACACAGTCCCATAGAGGCCTCCTGCACTACTACACACAGTCCCATAGAGGCCTCCTGCACTACTACACACAGTCCCATAGAGGCCTCCTGCACTACTACACACAGTCCCATAGAGGTCTCCTGCACTACTACACACAGTCCCATAGAGGCCTCCTGCACTACTACACACATGGAGAGGTCGCTGGGATTACCTCTGAGTAAGTAGGGTTTTCAAATGTGGTGCTCGGTTTTAATTTTCTTTTGAAGAAACTCCACTTGGACTCCTGCAAACACACAAGACCAAACACAGGCGTCAAAGGTCACAATGCCACTACGGTAACCATGACCACGCGGGGCGGGAAACTCACAGGAAGGGGGTTGGAGCTGGTGACGGAGGTCGGCACCACGCCGGAGCTCGTGTCTGCGTGGAACACGGGGTTGGCAAAGCTGTTTTCTATCTGCTCACCAGTCACGTTAACCGTCACCTAGTTGGAGTTTAAAGACAAGATCTTTACTAGTGTGGTTTAGTACTCCTGCATAGTGAATTATTAATGATCAGGGGCTTTAGACTGACAGAAGATCATGAATGACAGTGTGTCTAAGGTTGCCTTGGTTACCTGAGTGGCATGAATGACAGCAGGATTGCTGTACACTCCAGCTGCAGTGGCATACAGCGGGTTATCAAACGTGACTGGCTGCCGCCCTGACCCCACGGCAAAATTCTCATCCTGATTGGGCGAGACGGTACACACACTCGGTTCACAAGTGAAAATGCACGGCATAAAGTAACCATCACATGACAGGTGTCCGCTTTGACCTCAGTGACCTGGAACACGTGCTTCCTCACTCTGTTAACAGCAGAGTGGAACAAACCAGGTGAGGAAAAAGCCTTGTTAATGTTTGTGGGGGGTTCTGAAGTCAAGCAGGCCTCCTCAGGTCAAGCGTATCATCACATTGCTGACGGTGCCTTCCAGTGACACCACTAAGCGACAAAGGGACACGGGTGGCTGCTCACCAGCTGCATGGCCCTGTCGATGACTGACACCCCGAGGGCATGTGGGCCCAGGTCCATGGTGACGTTGTCCCCCGAGCGGAACGTCACGCCGTTCCCCGCGTCGCCGGACTTCACCAGGCTGCTCAGGCTGGGGACGAAGGAAAGCAGGCGTCACCATCATCATCATCATCATCATCATCACCATCATCATCATCCTCATCATCCCCATCATCATCATCCTCATTATCATCCCCATCATCCCCATCCCCATCATCATCATCACCATCACCATCACCACCATCATCATCATCACCATCATCATCATCGAGTGGCAGTAATGTGTTCATGCAGCACATCCATGACATGCAGGGGAGTCAAACCTATGGCCTCTTCATCTGAGGTCTGGTGTTATACCGCTGAGCTATACCCAGCCCTACCAGGATGTCAGATCAGACACTGTCTAGGGTCATGGCAGAATGTGTGGCAGGTTCTGGGGGCCGTCCTGGTGCGTTTACCTGGGGAGTTTGGGCATGTTGGGGATGAAGGAGCCAGTCCGTTTGTAGTTGAGGAAAATCCCAACGGCCAGCGCTCCGGTGATCAGGATGATGATCACTGCCAGCAGCACAGCTACCGCTGTGGGTACACAAGCAACAAACAAGTTCCTTCATCTTGTGAAACCATACTGGGGATTAAAACGCTTAGGGAAATAATACCAAAAGTGCAGTAAAATGAGTTTTTTGGTTTTCAAGGGATCCACACAATCATTAATTTAATAAATGATTCCTGAAGTGTTTGGATTTGGCTTCTTGTTATTGTCCGGTGTAATCTTCCACTTGAGTCCTCGTTACGTTGGGGTCAGAGGACCCACGGTCAGATTCCCTCAGCTGAGCTGAGGGAATCAGTGGAAGACTAACTGTAGCTGGAGCAATGTGGTGTAATATTATTAGCAGGTAATGAGCAGCTAAAAGAATATGGTTTGCTCAGCTAGTTCCTGTAACTCCTCTGTTCTGTACCTGTTCCTGCTGGAGCGCCTCTCGACTTCCCCATCTCACAGTAACTTCCGGCGTAGCCATAGGGACACCTGCAGAGAACAAAAGGCAACAACATATATAAATGTAGATATGCATCCTTTTTCACACTGGAGAAATACAATACAACATACTCACATACTTCTTTCTAAACAGTGAAACAACAAAACCGTTACAGCTTGTGGCTGGGGTGATGATAAAACACCAATATGAAACAACATCAGCCGACTCTACACAGTGCTTCCGGAAGGTTCAGCTGTCTCTACACAGTGCTTCCGGAAGGTTCATCTGACTCTACACAGTGCTTCCGGAAGGTTCAGCTGACTCTACACAGTGCTTCCGGAAGGTTCAGCTGACTCTACACAGTGCTGCCGGAAGGTTCAGCTGACTCTACACAGTGCTTCCGGAAGGTTCAGCTGACTCTACACAGTGCTTCCGGAAGGTTCAGCTGTCTCTACACAGTGCTTCCGGAAGGTTCAGCTGTCTCTACACAGTGCTTCCGGAAGGTTCAGCTGACTCTACACATTGCTGCCGGAAGGTTCAGCTGACTCTACACAGTGCTGCCGGAAGGTTCAGCTGACTCTACACAGTGCTTCCGGAAGGTTCAGCTGACTCTACACAGTGCTGCCGGAAGGTTCAGCGGATGGACTCACTTGCACTTTGGCAGGCCCCCTTCGTCAGTGTAGCAGGACCCTCCGTTCATGCATCTACATGCAAGGGGCATAGGGACGGGAGCCTCAATGGCTGCAGGAGTGAGAGCCAGGCAACACACAGAAGGTCACCACCACGTCACACAGACATCACAGAGGAACCAACAGCCATGCATGTACGGGTGGATGGAGAATGGTTCCAGGCGTGGACCGGTGGTGCTGGACCCGAGCAGTCCACCTGGGAAGCTACCACGTCATGTGGTGAACATACCTGCGTCACACTCGTTGGAGTTGATGCCGTCCATGTTGGAGCCTTGCGGGCAGGAGCAGGTGTATCCACCCGGCCTCAGAAGACATAGGTGGCTGCACACATCCTTGCAGGGGTTCGACACTATGAGGGAGAATCAGCTGACGTTAACTACAAATCAAACTGAGCTGGGAGTGTTTTTTGCGGTACAGCCTCAGCCAGTGCTTCTGACCGAGTCTTAGTGTATCTGAGTTGGGTAGTGTTTCTGACTTGTGTAGTGTTTCTGACAAGGTATTAATGTTTCTGGCTTGCTGTGTAGTGTTTCCGACCAGGTCTTAGTGTTTCTGGCTTGCTATGTAGTGTTTCTGGACAGGTCTTAATGTGTCTGACCAGGTCTTAGTGTTTCTGACCAGGTCTTAGTGTTTCTGGCTTGCTTCGTAGTGTTTCTGACCAGGTCTTAGTGTTTCTGATTGAGGATTCTTTGACCTGAGCGGTTGTGTCGCTGCTCCTGGTAGATCCGGACTTGGGTCAGCCAGGGGTTGATGGTCACCACCTTGACTTTGTCTCCCTTTCCAAACTTATCAGCCTTCCAGACCTCCCCCCTCTCCTTGGTGGTCCAGTAGACATGACCCTCAAACACATCCAGACTGTAGGGGTTGCCTAAGGCTGGAATCAAACAGAGCACACCACCATCACCACACATTACAGGGCTTAGACAACGCTTACAGTGCAGTCTGATGACGTGTCTCCTTGTTAAGGTAGTGGGAGATGATTGGTTAGTGAATGACGAGTAGGTTGAACCCTGTACTGACCTCCGGACATGACGATCTTCCTCTCCGAGCCGTCGGGCTTCATGGATTCAATGATGTTCTCCTTGGAGTCGCACCAGTAGATCCGGTCTCCGTTCAGGTAGTCCAGTGCCAGGCCGGTGGGCCATCCCAGGTCCTCATCCAGCAGAACCTGCCGGTGCTGCCCATCCATCCATGCCGACTCGATCCTCGGCCTCCTTCCCCAGTCTGTCCAGTACACGGTTCTGGGAAACACAAACAAGGTTACAGGGATTGTCAGAACCAAGTCTCTCCCACCCAGTCCCTCAGGCCTGTTCTATGTGCTATGTTCTTATCACTCTAGTCGTCACGCCTCCTACCCCAGAGCTGGGTTGACGACAATAGCAGCCGGCTGGTCCAGATCCGTGTGGATCAACCACTTCCTGTACCGCCCATCCAGCTTCGACACTTCTATGCGATTGGTTCCTGCATCTGTCCAGTAAATGTGTCTGGAAAACAAAAATTTTTACAGGCGTCAGCCAGAATACGGATTGGTGATGCCTGCTAAAAACCATAAAGAGACACGTGGGAGCGAAGTACCCTCCGATCCAGTCCACTGCAATCCCGTCAGGGTTGGCGATGTATCTCAGGTTCAGATCCACCTCCTTCACTGGGTTGTTGCCAAAGTCGTTGAACGTTGTCATGTAGGCCCGTTTGATGGATCCAAACTGAGACCCTCTCCCCAAGACGGTCCAGTAGACGACACCTGAGAGAGAAACACCACAACACACTCAGCCTCAGCAGAAACACCACAACACACTCAGCCTCAACAGAAACACCACGACACACTCAGCCTCAACAGAAACACCACGACACACTCAGCCTCAACAGAAACACCACGACACACTCAGCCTCAACAGAAACACCACGACACACTCAGCCTCAACAGAAACAACACGACACACTCAGCCACAACCGAAACACCACGACACACTCAGCCTCAACAGAAACAACACGACATACTCAGCCACAACCAAAACACCACGACACACTCAGCCTCAACCGAAACACCACGACATACTCAGCCTCAACCGAAACATCACAACACACTCATCCTCAACCGAAACACCACAACACACTCAGCCTCAACAGTCTCTGACAGCCCTGTCTTCCCAGCCGGTGGAGAGGTGTGTCATGTGGGAGAGCCAGGTGTTCTTACTGAGGCCTTGGCCCTCTGGGTCCCACAGGTAGTCCAGGGCCTGGATGTGCTCCGAGTTATCCACATAGTCGGAGTACTGCTCCGAGGACAGGTTGAAACGACGAATCCTTACGTTGTCAGGGAGGAGCAGCACTGGAGGGTTTCCTGGAAGGAGACATTAGAGAAATATTTCAACACCACTCAGGATTCTTTATTTTAATTGTATTTTTTATGTAGAAGAGAAATCCATGTTCTGAGAGGTGGCAGTGTTTGGAAAGGAAGGTTACATAAACCAGGTTGTGCACAGCTCTTACCCTCCGCTGCACACTCCACGCCATGCTGCCTGCCGACCGAGCGGTACCCCGGGGCACAGAAGCACTCGTAGCTGCCCTTGGAGTTCCTGCAGTCCTGGGGGCACGTCCCGTAGATCTCACACTCATCCACGTCTGCTCACAAACACAAGGCAGGGATTTGGATTGGGAGAGCAGAGATTAAGATTGCGACGTCAGAGATTGTGAAATCTAATATTGTGATATACAAGGACAAGTGTTTAAACCAGAGAATGAGCTTTCTTCAAGCAGGGCCAGGTGGTTTCTGAACCGACAGGCCGCAGACTGTGACGTCCCAGCAGCATACCTTCACAGGAGTTCCTGTCGTCCTGGAGGGGTTGGTAGCCGGGCCTGCAGGAGCACAGGAAGCCTCCGTCCGTCAGGTCGGTGCAGTTGTGCTCACAGATGTTCTCATTGCAGGAGCGCCCCGAGCCGTGATCTGATGGGGAACACACAGTCCAGACGTCAGACACGGTCCAGACGTCAGACAGTCCAGACGTCAGACACGGTACAGACGTCTGACAGTCCAGACGTCAGACACGGTCCAGACGTCAGACACGGTCCAGACGTCAGACACAGTCCAGACGTCAGACAGTCCAGACGTCAGACAGTCCAGACACGGTCCAGACGTCAGACACGGTCCAGACGTCAGACACGGTCCAGACGTCAGACACGGTCCAGACGTCTGACAGTCCAGACGTCAGACAGTCCAGACGTCAGACAGTCCAGACGTCTGACAGTCCAGACGTCAGACAGTCCAGACGTCTGACAGTCCAGACGTCAGACACAGTGGAGTACCAGGGCTTTCATAGTTAAATATGTGGGATTCACATGGATAAATAAATAGATGTATAAAGATAAGATAAAAATATTTTTTTTACAAAAAAGAACAACAGCAACACATAAACAGGATTGGGCCACTGGTGGTAGGGTTACTCACTGCACCCCAGCTCGTCTGAGTGGTCTCCACAGTCATCGTAGTCATCGCAGGCGTACTGCAGAGGGATGCAATGGCTGTTACTGCACTTGTACTCATCTGCTGAGCAAGGTCCATGTGTGGGGGTCTGGCCTGGGGTGGGAGAGAGAGAGAGAGAGAGAGAGAGAGAGAGAGAGAGAGAGAGAGAGAGAGAGAGAGAGAGAGAGAGAGAGAGAGAGAGAGAGAGAGAAAGAGATAGGGAGAGAAAGAGAGAGGGAGAGAGAGGGAGAGAAAGAGATAGGGAGAGAAAGAGAGAGGGAGAGAGAGGGAGAGAAAGAGATAGGGAGAGAGAGAGAGAGAGAGAGAGAGGGAGAGATAGGGAGGGAGAGATAGGGAGAGAAAGAGAGAGGGAGAGAAAGAGAGAGAAAGAGATAGGGAGAGAAAGAGAGAGGGAGAGAGAGGGAGAGAAAGAGATAGGGAGAGAAAGAGAGAGAAAGAGAGAGGGAGAGAGAGGGAGAGAAAGAGAGAGAGAGAGAGATATACTTTACTCACCCCAATACTATACTTTACTATAGTGCACCATACTCACCACAATACTATAGTACACTAATCTATACATGTACCTATGTCATCTGAAACCTTCCTAGAGAGGTCCCGCCTCCCTGCGTGTGATTGGTCCATACTCACAGTGCTCCTCCTTCTCGTCGGTGCCGTCGCCACAGTCGTCCACAGTGTTGCACAGCTCGTGGCTGTAGATGCAGCGGTTGTTGTCGCAGCGGAACCGGAAGGGCGGCTCACACGGGACGTCCACTGAGGAGAGAGGAGACGAGACAGGAGAGGAGACAGGAGAGGAGAGAGAATAGAGGAGAGAGGAAACAGGAGAGGATCGAGGAGACAGGAGAGGAGAGAGAATAGAGGAGACAGGAGAGAGGAGACAGGAGAGGATCGAGGTGAGAGGAGACAGGAGAGGAGAGAGAATAGAGGAGAGAGGAGAGGAGACAGGAGAGGATTTACATTTAGTCATTTAGCAGACACTCTTATCCAGAGCGACTTACAGTAAGTACAGGGACATTCCCCCGAGGCAAGTAGGGTGAAGTGCCTTGCCCTAGGACACAACATCAGTTGGCATGACCGGGAATCGAACTGGCAACCTTTGGATTACTAGCCCGACTCCCTCACCGCTCAGCCAACTGACTCTCCCCAGGATCGAGGAGACAGGAGAGAATAGAGGAGACAGGAGAGAGGAGACAGGAAAGGAGACAGGAGAGAGGAGAGGAGACGGGAGAGGATCGAGGAGAGAGGAGACAGGAGAGGAGACAGGAGAGGATAGAGGAGAGAGGAGAGGATCGAGGAGAGAGGAGACAGGAGAGGAGAGAGGAGACAGGAGAGGAGAGAGAATAGAGGAGACAGGAGAGAGGAAAGCGATGAAAGGGTGACACTGTTTATGTGATGCTGACGTTCTGCGGTGTCGACGGTGCGGACATGTGAGACTATGTCAGTGTAAGTGCAGAGTGAGTCCATGCTGACGTTCTTACAGCAGAGGTGGAGCTCCTCATCAGAGCCGTCTCCACAGTCGTTGTCTCCGTCACACTTCCAGTAGGGCTGAACACACACGTGGTTCCGGCACTCAAACATGAACTGAGGGCAGTAGGTACCGTTGGGATAGCGGGTCGCTGCAAATCACAACCACACACGTGACAAAGGTGTTTTTATCATTGTAACTTTTACTTTCACTGTACTGTAGTGCTTTGAGCACAAGAAAGGCACATTACAAAAAATATATAGTATTATCATTATTATTATTATTATTAGGTCCCTGAGGAGTAAGAGTTACAAAAGGTATTTGAGAGTAATGAAAGGCCCTTCATGATTGCTACTCACGACAGGACGTCTCATCGGTGAAGTCCAGGCAGTCGGCGTTGCCGTCACACTTGAACCGCTCGGAGATGCAGTGTCCGCTGGCACACTGGAAGTAGCCTTGGTGACAGGTCCGCATTTCTGCAACACAGCCAAGCCGGGGGAAACGGTCAGTACCTCGGCCACTTAGCCCTTCCAGAGCCCCGCTGTTGATCCTGCACATGCCAAGCTCCAGGCTCACATGCCCAGACGCTGCTCATGGCTACAGTAAATAAACACCGACAGACAGCAACCGACAGCAGAATAGCATCGGATTTCTCCTCCCTCTGAGCGATGGGTCTTCAGAGAGCTGTATAAATGAATCTCGATGGTCCTGTCGGTCACTCCTGCGCTTTCAGAGCGAAGCTTGCATGGCGTCTTTGCTTGGCACGTCTGACCAGCCCCACGGCCACGTCTGACCAGCCCCACGGCCACGTCTGACCAGCCCCACGGCCACGTCTGACCAGCCCCACGGCCACGTCTGACCAGCCCCACGGCCACGTCTGACCAGCCCCACGGCCACGTCTGACCAGCCCCACGGCCACGTCTGACCAGCCCCACGGCCACGTCTGACCAGCCCCACGGCCAGGGCAGAGACGGCCCACTCACCGCAGTCCCTTTCATCCGAGTTGTCCTCGCAGTCGTTGTCATGGTCGCAGACCCAACGGTCGGGAATGCAGTGGAGATTATCGCAGCGAAACTCGCTCTCCGAGCATGCACGCGGGCCTGGAGGGGAACAAGATGGATATGTTTGATACCAGACACAGTCATCACTGCATATGGTGAGATAATGACAGGACTGTAACCTTGACTAGGATAAAAGACAGGGCTGACAGCTGTGTATTCCATTATCATATTATCACATTATACATGTCGTTTGATCAAAGCAAACAAACGTTGCCATTCCTCAGTGATGAGCTCATCGTCTTCAGACGGACGGACGGGGGGCTCTGTCTGTATTTACCACTCCGTTTACGAGGAGGGCCTTCCCAGCTTGTTATTGTAAGGACGCTGTGATTTAGTGTGAGACGCTGGTCCTCGCTACGTGCTCCTCATTAGCTGGCGTGCTCTCAGACAGCGGAGACTCCCGGGGGCACGAGGTGACCTCCTCGCTCGACAGCCCGAGGACGGCCCGAGGACAGCCCGGCTCTGCAGCGGCTGATGAAGCTGCTTCAGAGAGACCCTGAAGTGTTGAGGCTCTTCTACAAGAGCACCTCGCTATCTGATAAAACAACAGCAGGTCCATTCTTTGCCATCAACGCCTCTAAGTCATGTGGCTGTCTCACTGTGGGGGGGGAGGGGCTGGAAGGGCAGGGCATCCGCCTTCATAGGTGGGTTAGACTGACCTAAACTACTGGTGGAAGGGTGGTTTTATCCAGCATGATTCAACGTCCCTGTATTACCTTGTCATGTCAAATAAAGACCACATACTGACAACCATGATAAACAACTGCTTTTGAACTCATCAACACAGTGATGGGGCAGCTCTGGGGGTGGGGGCAGGGGGCTCCGGTGGGGGCCGGGGGCCCCGGTGGGGGCCGGGGGCTCCGGTGCCCCGCTGGGGGCCGGGGGCTAGTCTCTCCGGATGCAGGCTGGGTTCTCAGGACTCACTGCAGTTGACTTCATCAGAGTCGTCCCCACAGTCGTCATCCCCGTCACACCTCCAGCGCAGAGGGACACACTGCTGGTTGTCACAGCGGAAGTCCCCCACAGGGTTACATGTCACCTCGTCTGGGGACAGAACAGACATGGGGACATCGTTACTGACACATACACGCTAGCACAGACACACACAAAACGTTACACTTACGTTAGTAAACACAGACACACGTTCACACAGACACATGAACACACACACAGTAATACACACACAGACACATGAACACACACACAGTAATACACACACACAGTAATACACACACAGGCACATGAACACACACACAGTAATACACACACAGACACATGAACACACACACAGTAATACACACACACAGTAATACACACACAGGCACATGAACACACACACAGTAATACACACACAGGCACATGAACACACACACAGTAATACACACACACAGTAATACACACACAGACACCATACACACACAGTAATACACACACAGACACCATACACACACACGTTAGCCCACACACCAATACGCACTCACACACTCACACAAAAGATAAAAGACACACACACACACTGAAGGCTGGATGAATGAAGTACACATTATTTACCGTAAGGCTGAGAAGAGAAAACCCAGCATTATTAGCATTATTCAAGTAACACGACCCATGAGAGGGTTTTATCTGGAGTGCTGTTTCCAGTTTAACACCGTTACAACCACAGGAAGATACTATCAAACTAATGAGAAATTCTTCAAGGGTGAGGATAACTCTGATCCCAGTGCAGCTCCTTGTATTTTAATAACACCCAGCGTATCACCCAGGGAGGCCAGACACATGCCTCATGTGGGCGAGGCAGGAGCTGAGCCAGGTCTGGAGCAGGGGAGAGGAGAGGCAGGGGAGAGGCAGGTCTGGAGCAGGGGAGAGGAGAGGCAGGAGAGAGGCAGGTCTGGAGCAGGGGAGAGAGGCAGGTCTGGAGCAGGGGAGAGGAGAGGCAGGTCTGGAACAGGGGCGACAGGGAGAGGAGAGGAGAAAGGCAGGCAGGTCTGGAGCAGGGGACACGGGGAGAGGAGAGGCAGGAGAGAGGCAGGTCTGGAGCAGGGGAGAGGAGAGGCAGGAGAGAGGCAGGTCTGGAGCAGGGGAGACCGGGAGAGGAGAGGCAGGAGAGAGGCAGGTCTGGAGCAGGGGAGACGGGGAGAGGAGAGGCAGGAGAGAGGCAGGTCTGGAGCAGGGGAGAGGAGAGGCAGGAGAGAGGCAGGTCTGGAGCAGGGGAGACCGGGAGAGGAGAGGCAGGTCTGGAGCAGGGGAGACGGGGAGAGGAGAGGCAGGAGAGAGGCAGGAGACAGGACACCACCACAGACTGGAGATGAGGGGAGCGCTGCAGGGCTGGAGGTCAGAGATAGTGCGAGAGCCGGGCACTCCTAACCCTCCACCTGGCCACAGAGCTGCATTCTTCCAGGCAGATTAGCGCTGATCTTCCCTCCTGCGCGGGGATGGCACTAATGGAGCTGGGGCCTCTGATAAGATATGGGAGGGCCGGGACTGGGGTGTGTGAGTCGTAACACGGTACAAAGAGCTCAGTGTGATCCCTACCCCACGCACTGATGGGCCTACACACACACACACACAGGCCATAAATCCAGATCCTTCTCCCAGGGGGTGTGTATGGAGGTGGGGGTGTTGAGACCCTCTCCATCACACCTCCCTCCTCCTTAGTCTGAAGCTGTGCTGAAAGGCCAGAGTATTAGCTAATAACCCTTCACTCCCTCCCTCCCTCCCTCCCTCCCGACATGGCCTGGCCTGGTCCTCCTCTGGTGCCTGGTCCTCCTCTGGTGCCTGGTCCTCCTCTGGTGCCTGGTCCTCCTCTGGTGCCTGGTCTTCCACCAACCTCAGACCATGGGAAGAGTTCCTCAGGCTCCGCTGGAAACATGGGGTCCCAACACCAGAACAGCCAGTAAACAGCAGAGGACTCACGGCAGTTCTGCTCGTCGCTGTTGTCCCTGCAGTCGTTGTTCCCGTTGCAGACGGACCAGAGGGGCACGCAGCGGTAGTTGGTCTTGCAGTCAAACTGGGTGTGGTTGTCACAGCGATAGGAGGGCCCCACTGTGGAAGAACACAAGGAGGGGTCAGCAGGGGTCTGCGTTTCAGTCCACATCTACAGCATGTGTGTGTGTGTGTGTGTGTGTGTGTGGATGGGTTCCATGTGTGTGTGTGTATATGCTGTGTGTGTGGGTTCCATGTGTGTGTGTATCTGCTGTGTGTGTGTGTGTGTGGATGGGTTCTCTGTGTGTGTGTGTGTGTGTGTGTGTGTGTGTGTATGTGTGTGTGTTCCATGTGTGTGTGTGTGTGTGTATATATGCTGTGTGTGTGTGTGTGGGTTCCATGTGTGTGTGTATATGCTGTGTGTGTGGGTTCCATGTGTGTGTGTGTGTATATGCTGTGTGTGTGTGTGGGTTCCATGTGTGTGTGTGTGTATATGCTGTGTGTGTGTGTGGGTTCCATGTGTGTGTGTGTATATGCTGTGTGTGTGTGTGTGGGTTCCATGTGTGTGTGTGTATATGCTGTGTGTGTGTGTGTGTCCACTCACTGCACTCCTCCAGAGGTTCGTCAGAGTTGTGTGTGTGTGTATATGCTGTGTGTGTGTCCACTCACTGCACTCCTCCAGAGGTTCGTCAGAGTTGTGTGTGTGTGTATATGCTGTGTGTGTGTGTGTGTGTGTGTCCACTCACTGCACTCCTCCAGAGGTTTGTCAGAGTTGTGTGTGTGTGTATATGCTGTGTGTGTGTGTGTGTCCACTCACTGCACTCCTCCAGAGGTTCGTCAGAGTTGTGTGTGTGTGTGTGTGTGTCCACTCACTGCACTCCTCCAGAGGTTCGTCAGAGTTGTGTGTGTGTGTATATGCTGTGTGTGTGTGTGTGTCCACTCACTGCACTCCTCCAGAGGTTCGTCAGAGTTGTGTGTGTGTGTATATGCTGTGTGTGTGTCCACTCACTGCACTCCTCCAGAGGCTCGTCAGAGTTGTGTGTGTGTGTATATGCTGTGTGTGTGTGTGTGTCCACTCACTGCACTCCTCCAGAGGTTCGTCAGAGTTGTCCCCACAGTCGTCGTCCACGTCACACTTCCAGTTCTGTGGGACGCAGCGTCCGTTCCGACACTTGAACTGTCCTGGCGGGCAGGAGCGGCTGGAGCAGTGAGCCGCGTCCTCGTCAGAGCCGTCCCCACAGTCGTCCTCCCCGTCACACTGCCACGACTCAGGGACACACCTCTTGTTGGCACACTGCCACTGGTGGCTCTCACACTGGTGGGTGGCTGAGGAGAAACCACATCCAACCACATCCAATTACATCCAACCACATCCAATTACATCCAACCACATCCAATTACATTCACATCCACTTACTTGCCTCGGGGGGAATGTCCCTGTACTTACTGTAAGTCGCTCTGGATAAGAGTGTCTGCTAAATGACTAAATGTAAATGTAAATATATGTATACATGTATACAGTACTGTGTAAAAGTACCCAAGTTTTTTGGCATGACTAGTATTATATTTTTTTAAATGTTGTTTAGTCTTTTCATTTAATAATTTCTTAAAGCATTTTAGCTTAACTTTAATTTTTTATTTGTGCCCAAGACTTTTGCTCAGTACTGTCTGAAAATCCTGTATGTCAGTGTTTTTCAAAGTCTGGGTCCCGACCCACGGGTGGGTCCCGACCCACGGGTGGGTCCCGACCCACGGGTGGGTCCCGACCCACGGGTGGGTCCCGACCCACGGGTGGGTCCCGACCCACGGGTGGGTCCCGACCCACCGGCAAATGGGTCGGCAAATATGTTTTCATAATAATTTTTTCATTGGTTTTCTCTCGGGGTTAACATTGTTATTATTGACAGTACATCTCCACAGCCACATGGGGCAGTATACTAAACTGTGTAGGTCAAGCCTACACAGTTGAAAACACGACACGCAGTCATGAAGTTATCATCATTCTGGCTGAGCATCGCATCTGAATATCCAATGCTAAGTAAAGCAAGATTTGTTTTGCTTTTGCCTTTCACAACCACATACAAATGTGAAGTTGGATTTTCCACTCAAAATAAAGACAAGCACAGAAATAGACTGAACTCTGCAGCTGATATGCGCGTTGTACTCTCATCCTGCACACCTGACTGGACTGTAATATTGTGGAAAACGAAACAGGCGCACCCGTCACATTAGCACGTCTAATACTTATTTGGTGGAGAAAAAAAATCACCTGATCATGGTTATTTTTGTGATTAAAACATCTGTTAATATTTAGAAAATTAATGTTGTGTTATTACTGATGACAGTTAGAATGAATCATTCTGTTAAAACTGATAATAATAACTTATAATGATAGGAAATTTTATATTTGCAAACAACACCCATATAATTTGGGTGGTCGTGATGGTTTGTCATTTTGAAAATGTGGGTAAAAAAGGTTTGAAAACCAGTGCTGTATGTAACCAGGTGAGACAGGTTTCCACACCCACCACACAGCACAGGGTCTCCAGTGCTGTATGTGACAAGGTGAGACAGGTTTCCACACCCACCACACAGCACAGGGTCTCCAGTGCTGTATGTGACCAGGTGAGACAGGTTTCCACACCCACCACACAGCACAGGGTCATGTGACCAGGTGAGACAGGTTTCCACACCCACCACACAGCACAGGGTTTCCACACCCACCACACAGCACAGGGTCTTCACACCCACCACACAGCACAGGGTCATGTGACCAGGTGAGACAGGTTTCCACACCCACCACACAGCACAGGGTCATGTGACCAGGTGAGACAGGTTTCCACACCCACCACACAGCACAGGGTCATGTGACCACACCCACCACACAGCACAGGGTCATGTGACCACACCCACCACACAGCACAGGGTCATGTGACCACACCCACCACACAGCACAGGGTCTTCATCGGAGCCGTCATGGCAGTCCTGGTTGCTGTTACACAGGAAGTGGGGGCTGGTGCAGTTCCCATCGCTGCACTGGAACTGGCCCAGGCTGCAGTGCCGACCGGGGCAGGTGGAGGGCTCGTCAGAGCCGTCTCTGCAGTCCCTCTGGCCGTCACACTTCCACCAGATAGGGATGCACCTGGGGGGAGGGAGGAGGGGGAGGCAGAGAGGGGGAGGCAGGCAGAGAGGGGGAGGCGGAGAGGGGGAGGCAGAGAGGGGGAGGGAGGTGGAGAGGGGGAGGGAGGCGGAGAGGGGGAGGCAGAGAGGGGGAGGCAGAGAGGGGCAGGCAGAGAGGGGGAGGTAGAGAGGGGGAGGCGGAGAGGGGGAGGTTGTGTTTAAAGACCACAGACAAAAAGGGGAGGTTGAGGGCCTTGAGACCCTGACATGGGTGCCCAGACTGGATGGGGGGGGGGGGGTCTGACTGGATGGGGGGGGGGGGGGGCTCTGAAAGGGGGGGCGGTCTGACTGGATGGAGAGGAGATGGGGGAGGCCTGACTAGATGAAATGAGACAGGGGCATGACAACTAAGGGGCCAGGGCTAGGGCGGACAGAATGTGATTCCGGAGCGGCGTGGTGAACCAGGACTCACCTCTCGTTGTCGGCGCATCTGTACTGCGTGCTGGTGCACATGGGCAGGCAGCGGGCCACGGCCCCCAGCTGCACGGTCAGGAAGTGGTCGGGGCACTCGCAGGTGTGGCCCCGCCCCCCGTCGCGGATCAGACACAGGTGGGAACAGCCTCCATTGTTCACGGCGCAGGGGTTGGTCACTGTCAGAGGACACAGGGTCAGAAACCCACTCACCCCAAGGCCCCCATTCAGCTCAGCTGGGCCAACACAAGCGCTGCATTGTCTTACCGGAGGTAAACACTTCAATGGGCTAAACAAGCAGGAAGCGTCCGCTTAATGAGGTGATAAGAATCAAAGTGTCTCAACACTGATTTCCCAGGGAGGGGGAGGAAGCGCTGGCCAACAGGACGCCTGTTTCGTTCTCCGGGACTCACCGATGGGCTGCCGGTAGGGGTGGCACACGTGGATGTCGAAGGGCCGGTGCGTGGTGTTGACCAGGGCCTGGCGGCCCGAGCCGTCGTACTTGTTGCCCTTCTCCACGGTGCGCGTGTTCCAGTCGGTCCAGTACAGCGTGTCCTCGAACACGGTCAGGGCGAAGGGGTGGGGCAGCACGCCGTCGTACACCGTGTGCCTGTGGCGGCCTTCCAGGTCCGAGTACCTGCGAGGGGGGGCGGGGTCAGAGGGGTCACCCAGAGGTCACTCTCTGCGGGGTTCCAGTGCTTTCAAAGCCACCGAACTGATGGTGTGTGTTTAGCACTGAACTGTCTGGAAGATGAGAAGGTTACTTTGAACGTGGCTATAAAACACCCAGCCTATCACTCTGACCACCGAATTACTGTTGGAACTATGCTCTTCTGATCCATGATCTTCAGCTGTACTTTTAAAATAACACATTTAAAAAATACATTTGAATGTTGCTTCTGCCAATTGAGTGAAATGTCAAACGTAACCTAATAGAGGGTGATTATTCAGTGGTAGAGATGTAGACTCACTCAATGTAGTTGAGGTGGGCATCGGACCAGTAGAGCATGTCGTTGGTGTAGTCGATGGTGATCCCATTGGGCCACTCTATCTTGGTGGTGATGATGGCTGTCTTGTTGGCTCCATCCATCCCAACGCGGCCTATGAACGCTTTGTCGCCCCAGTCTGTCCAGTACACATAGCTGAGAGCGACAACACAACATCAGCACTCACACCAGGATCATCCTCCTCCAAACAGGAAACACAACCGTTCTTAAAAACGGTCCTTCCTACGCCCTCTCCTCAGAATCCCTCGTTACTCACCCGTATTCGGGGTGCAGGACGAGAGCTCGGGGGTTCTCGAAGCAGTACGTGTTGTTGGCGTCCGCGCAGTGCTCGGCTAGCTTCCGGACAAAACGCCCGTCCAGCTCGGACACCTTGAGACAGTCCAGGAAGCTGTCTGCCCAGTACAGCTTCCGGCCCACCCAGTCCACCGCCAGCCCCTCGCCGTGCAGCACGCCGCTCACCACCGCCTCGCGGCCCGTGCCGTTGTAGAACATCCTCTCGACCACCCGGCGACTCACGTCGATCCAGTACAGCCTCTTGTCGACGCGGTCGAAGTCCAGCGACACCACGCTGGTGAGGCCCTGCACGATGAGGGAGTAGGCCTCTCCATCCGTGGAGAGGTTGCGGAGGTAGTAGCGGTTGCTGAAGATCAGGTAGGGGGCGATGTTGCTGTTCTGGCGGCAGCTGCGGCCGTCGGGCTCCCGGAGGAAGCCCGGGGCGCACTTGCACACGTGCGAGCCCACCGTGTTCTCGCACACCTGGCTGCACACGCCGGGCGTGGCCGTGCACTCGTTCACGTCGTCGCACGTCTTGTTGTCGGACATGAGGTGGTAGCCGCTGCGGCAGCTGCACAGGAAGCTGGTGGGCGTGTCGGTGCAGTCGTGGTCGCAGTGGTGCATGGAGGGGTCCGTGCACTCGTTGATGCCTGCGGGGAGGGGGAGGGGGGAGAGTGTTAATCTCTGTTCGTCATCTGTGTTGAGTGACTCCATAGTATGTGTGTGTGTGTGTCCATGCTCCAACCACTCATACACTCACACGCACACACACAGGAGTTATTAATCCCGGATGAGGAGTGTTCCCTGAGCCATGACCTCCTCACTCACCACAGCCCTTCTCGTCGCTGTTGTCCGAGCAGTCGTCGCTCCTGTCGCACACGTTGCCGAGGGGCACGCAGTTGCCGTTGTCGCACCTGTACTGGGCGGGGGGGCAGGTGGGCGCCGGCGTGTGACACACGTGCTCCAGCTCGTCCGACTCGTCGCCGCAGTCGTTGTCGCCGTCGCAGACGAAGTCGCGCGACACGCAGCGGCCGTTCTGGCAGGTGAACTGGTGCTGCGGGCAGGGCTGGTACGTGCAGCTCTGCTCGTCACTGCTGTCCCCGCAGTCGTTCCTCCGGTCACACCTGCCACCACTCACTCATGTTAGAGCCTCGTTCAACACCAGGGGGCGCTTAAACACCCCGGTTCAAACTGCCTTTCCAGCAAAAAGACACTGCAGACACCTGACCGACATATACCCTCAGCATCACATCTCTTCAATACTGTGTCGATTACCTTGCTCATCTTGCATTCGAGCGGCTTGGACGTGCGTTTCCTTTCCGGCCTGTTCTCTCACCTGTATGAGCTGCGGACGCAGAGGCCGTTACTGCAGGTGAACTCGTTGACGCCACAGGACCTCCTGGAGCAGTTCTGGTGCTCGTCCAGCGCGTCAGTGCAGTCGGCGTCGCCGTCGCACACCCAGTCGCGAGGGATGCACTTCCGCTGTGGCGGCTGGTTGTTCACGCAGGTGAACTCGGAGGCCGAACACGTGCGGTTGGCTGGGGAACCACAGGGCAAGGAGAAAATTAGACCAATCCCAACCTCCCCTGACGAGCACTCTCCGCGGCTGCATGTCTCACAGTCCAAACATTCCTAACTGTATTTCCAAACTCCCAGCCGTGACTTGGGGTCGCCCCGTCCCTGCGCTGTGATTGAACCCCCGGTGTTTAGAGTGCGCCTCCTGCAGAGGGGCTGGAGGAGGGCCGGCCGTGGGCCTCCCGGCACCTCCTGGTCGGCAGGACAGGCTGCTGAGACGTGACGTAAGAGTCTGGATCCAGGGAGAAGAGTTCAGCACAAAGTAGCGAGTGAGGCAGGGGGAAATCAGGAATGTCTGCTGTGAGGACTCTGGCCGGAGACCTTCCACAGCAAGCAGAGGTGCTGGAACCAGACAGGAGACGCCACCCCCGGTGCTCTCCCTCCCTCCCTCCCTCACCCCCTGCCCCCCAGCCCCCCTGCCCCCCAGCCCCCCAGCCCCTCCCCCAGTCTGCATCCTGATCCATGACACACAGGGGGAGGGGAGAGGGCGGAGGAAGATGTGTTGGCTGAAGAGAAGTGGGGTTGGTGAGTGAGTGAGTGAGTGAGAGGGAGGAGGGTGTGGGGGGAGGAAGAGGAGGGTGTGGGGGAGGAGGAGAGGAGATAGGAGGGTGTGGGGGAGGAGGGTGTGGGGGAGGAGGAGGAGGGTGTGGGGGAGGAGGAGAGGAGATAGGAGGGTGTGGGGGAGGAGGGTGTGGGGGAGGTGGGGGAGGGTGTGGGGGGGAGGAGGAGGGTGTGGGGGAGGAGGAGAGGAGATAGGAGGGTGTGGGGAAGGAGGGTGTGGGGGAGGGTGTGGGGGAGGAGGAGGAGGGTGTGGGGAGGAGGAGAGGAGATAGGAGGGTGTGGGGGAGGAGGGTGTGGGGGAGGTGGGGGAGGGTGTGGGGGAGGAGGAGAGGAGATAGGAGGGTGTGGGGGAGGAGGAGGAGGGTGTGGGGGAGGAGGAGAGGAGATAGGAGGGTGTGGGGGAGGAGGAGAGGAGATAGGAGAGTGTGGGGGAGGAGGGGGAGCGGAGCAGGAACGGGAGCCCCCAGAGGGAGGCAGGACTCTCACCACAGCTGTGCCTCTGGTCCTCGTCACTCATGTCCCCGCAGTCGTTGTCCCCGTCGCAGATCCAGGACGAGGCGATGCACCTGCCGTCGTCGCAGCGGAACTGCTCCGTGTTGCAGGTTCTCACCAGCGTGGCTGAGGCAGGAGAGAGCAGACACACTGAACACCACAACCACACACACCATCTCACACTACACACACACCATCTCACACTACACACACACACACACACACACACTACACACACACACACAAGCTCACACTACACACACAAGCTCACACTACACATCTGCTACTGAACACTGATTTATTTCAAATGTGCTTATATTAAATCCACTTTCTGTCCATGAACTAAAAGTGTTCATGTAAACTGGGACTGAGACCACAGCCTGACTATCAAAACAGGGAGTGCATGGGCAGCTTGACATTCCAGGGCCTGGTGATGCATCCAGGCCAGCGCTGAAGAGGGACTCGCTGAAGAGGGGCTCGCTCGCTCCTCAGGGACAAAGGAGGAGGGAGGGGCTGTTTGTTAGCGGAGGCTGGGGGGGGCGTCACCGTGGAGGAATGCGGCAGACAATAGGAGGCCTGACTGACCACGTCCCTCACAATAGGCATACACTACTCACTCAGTCCTTGTCACACACACACACACACACACACACACACACACAGGACTCACTGCAGGAGGAGGGTTCGTCCGAGCCGTCGGCACAGTCCGGACCCCCGTCGCAGTACCAGTGGGCAGGGATACAGCGCCCGCTGGAGCAACGGAACTCACTCTGGGAGCAGGTGGAGGTGGCTGGAGGGGGGAGGGGGGAAGAGCAGGAGGAGGAAGAATAGATTGGGGGAGGAGGAGATGGGGAGAGGACAGAAGGTAGGAGGAGCAGGAGAGAGAGGAGCAGGAGAGAGAGGAGCAGGAGAGAGAGGAGCAGGAGAGAGAGGAGGAGGCCAGAGGAAGGAGGCGGGAGAAGAGTATATCATGTAAATGTAGACGTAACGAGGAGTCAGACTCCAGATTGGTGGACAGGGTTATTACTGTTTGTACACATTCAGACTCAGGGGGACACAGGGGGGGGCACAGGGAGGGGTGCAGGGAGGGGTGCAGGGGGGGACGCAGGGGGGGGCGCAGGGGGGGGCGCAGGGGCACCCACCACAGTGTGTGGGGCTCTCGTCACTCATGTCCCCACAGTCGTTGTCCCCGTCACACAGGTAGGAGCGCGGGATACAGATGTTGTTGGTCTGACACTTGGTGTGTTCTGGCTGGCAGGTCCTCTCCGCTGAGACACACACACACACACACAGAGACAGAGACAGAGACAGAGACAGAGACAGAGAGAGAGAGAGAGAGAGAGAGAGAGAGAGAGAGAGAGAGAGAGAGAGAGAGAGAGAGAGAGAGAGAGAGATTCAGGACTCATTTGATCATAACTGTATGTACTCATGTAGCAAACCCTTGTTTCCAAAGCACCATTCAAAATGGGATTTAAACCTACAGCCTCCAGATCTGCAGTTAGCTGCACTAAAACTGAGTGATTGTAAATATTCCACAGTCACAACTTTGTGATATATTTAACTTTAACTTAATTTAAAAGAGCCTGTTATTTCCCGTGGTCAGTGACCAGGCGGAGCTGAGTGGTCAGTGACCAGGCGGAGCTGAGTGGTCAGTGACCAGGCGGAGCTGAGTGGACTCACGGCAGTCCTGCTCGTCCGAGGTGCCGTTGTCGTAGCAGTTGTTGATGCCGTTGCAGACGTAGTCCTTGGCGATGCAGCGGCCGTTGTTGCAAGGGAACTCGCTGTCGGCGTCGCAGGGCCGGAACAGGCAGCCCGCCTCGTCGCTGTTGTCGCCGCAGTCGTTGTAGTGGTCGCAGCGGTAGTGGTAGGGTACACAGCGACCGTTACCACAGGTGAACACGGTGGGCTCGCACGTGTGGAAGGCTGCCAATCACAAACGCACACACGTCAGAGCTCTGGCCAATGGGAGGGGAGAACAGGAGCAGGCGCGCTAGCACACAGGGTAGATGTTGGTTTTACCTGACAAGGCAATAAATGATGCCACTTGAGGGGCTGCATGCAAGATATAAGTACACAGTTTCATTTGTTAGAGTCGGGGTTAGTGTGAGAGAACAAGTTGTATTTGATTGGCAAAATGCAAGCATACACACCAAAAGAGTTGAAATCAGTCTTGGGTCCTGAAACAGAGAGTTGTTGCCGTGAGAAACAGAAATGTGGTTAGAAGCACCATGCTAGTGGAGGGCAGCAGAGAGGGGAGGGGTCAGAGTCAGGGGAGGGGGGAGTAGCATAGAGACAGAGCCCGAGCATTTAGTACCATAACAAACCAGAGCACACACACACACACCCTTCTCACACACACACACACACACACCCTTCACACACACACACACCCTTCACGTGAATCAGGACTGACAGAGCACATGCAGAATCATGACATCAGATGTCCGTCAACAGACAGACGGCTCACACAGCCGCCAGAGCAGGAGGTTAGTGCCTCCCTCCCCAGGACCCTGCCTCCCTCCCCAGGACCCAGCCTCCCTCCCCAGGACTCTGCCTCCCTCCCCAGGACCCTGCCTCCCTCCCCAGGACCCAGCCTCCCTCCCCAGGACCCTGCCTCCCTCCCCAGGACCCTGCCTCCCATCTCAGGACCCTGCCTCCCTCCCCAGGACCCTGCCTCCCTCCCCAGGACCCTGCCTCCCTCCCCAGGACCCAGCCTCCCTCCCCAGGACCCAGCCTCCCTCCCCAGGACCCAGCCTCCCTCCCCAGGACCCTGCCTCCCTCCCCAGGACCCTGCCTCCCTCCCCAGGACCCTGCCTCCCTCCTCAGGACCCTGCCTCCCTCCCCAGGACCCTGCCTCCCTCCCCAGGACCCAGCCTCCCTCCCCAGGACCCAGCCTCCCTCCCCAGGACCCTGCCTCCCTCCTCAGGACCCAGCCTCCCTCCCCAGGACCCAGCCTCCCTCCCCAGGACCCAGCCTCCCTCCCCAGGACCCTGCCTCCCTCCTCAGGACCCAGCCTCCCTCCCCAGGACCCTGCCTCCCTCCCCAGGACCCAGCCTCCCTCCCCAGGACCCAGCCTCCCTCCCCAGCCTACCACAGACTCTCTCCAGCTCGTCACTGCCGTCCCCACAGTCGTTGTCGTTGTCACACTTCCACTGGGCGCGGATGCAGCGGCCGTTCATGCAGGTGAACTGGCCCGCCTGGCAGCGCGTGCCGTTGTCAGGGATGCAGTGCTTGTTGTCGGCCAGGTACCATCGCCCCTGGGAGGGGCACTGGCACTCTGCACCGTGGGGACCTGGGGACGGGACACACACATCTCGATATTATACACACAGACAGACCCCAGTACACACACTGACGTTCAGACACACAGGCATCCACACACACTATACTATCACACCAGCAGACACACACACACACAAATTCTCACGCACACACACAACCAACCAACCCAGACCCACATGACCCCCTGACAGGCCCGGCTGTACCCAGACCCACATGACCCCCTGACAGGCCCGGCTGTACCCAGACCCACATGACCCCCTGACAGGCCCGGCTGTACCCAGACCCACATGACCCCCTGACAGGACTGGCTGTACCCAGACCCACATGACCCCCTGACAGGCCCGGCTGTACCCAGACCCACATGACCCCCTGACAGGCCCGGCTGTACCCAGACCCACATGACCCCCTGACAGGACCGGCTGTACCCCGACCCACATGACCCGACAGGATCGGCTGTACCCAGACCCACATGACCCCTGACAGGACTGGCTGTACCCAGACCCACATGACCCCCTGACAGGACCGGCTGTACCCAGACCCACATGACCCCTGACAGGACTGGCTGTACCCAGACCCACATGACCCCTGACAGGACTGGCTGTACCCAGACCCACATGACCCCCTGACAGGCCCGGCTGTACCCAGACCCACATGACCCCCTGACAGGACAGGCTGTACCCAGACCCACATGACCCCCTGACAGGACAGGCTGTACCCAGACCCACATGACCCCTGACAGGACCGGCTGTACCCAGACCCACATGACCCCTGACAGGACTGGCTGTACCCAGACCCACATGACCCCCTGACAGGCCCGGCTGTACCCAGACCCACATGACCCCCTGACAGGACCGGCTGTACCTGGGGTACAGATGTGGCTGCAGCCTCCGTTGAACTGCTGGCAGGGACTGTCACACTGCTGCTGCTTGCTGCTGGCCAGGACGTGCACGTCCATGGGCCGGGACGGAAGGTTCTGGATCATCACCCGCTGGTCCGAGCCGTCGTGCTTGTTGGCCCGGTAGATGCTGCGCGTGTTCCAGTCGGTCCAGTAGATGAACTGGCCGAACATGGTCATGGCGAAGGGGTAGATGGCCGTGCTCACGACCACCTCGCGGTGTGTCCCTGTGAGGGAGCAGCGCTCGATCTTCTGACTGAGGAACACGAAGGAGAACCAGGAGTTAGAGTCTGAGGGACACGGAGGAGAACAAGGAGTTAGAGTCTGAAGGACACGGAGGAAAACCAGGAGTTAGAGTCTGAGGGACACGGAGGAGAACCAGGAGTTAGAGTCTGAGGGAAACGGAGGAGAACCAGGGACACGGAGGAGAACCAGGAGTTAGAGTCTGAGGGACACGGAGGAGAACCAGGGACACAGAGGAGAACCAGGAGTTAGAGTCTGAGGGACACGGGGGAGAACCGGGAGTTAGAGTCTGAGGGACACGGAGGAGAACCAGGAGTTAGAGTCTGAGGGTCATGGAGGAGAACCAGGGACACGGAGGAGAAACAGGAATTAGAGTCTGAGGGACACGGAGGAGAACCAGGAGTTAGAGTCTGAAGGACACCGGCCAGGAAGCGGGGCAGCATCGGGATTCAATCTAACTTGATTTATTAACCCTATCATGAATAATATAAACCTATAATAAATAAGTTCTGATCCTATATGAACCATTGTTCTTGTATAAATAATATAGATAAAGAACAGAGCAATACTTAATAATGACTTAAGACCGTACAACAAAGAATAAGTTCGGACGCTCTGGATAAGAGCGTCTGCTAAATGACTAAATGTAAGTTAAACTAAGAATAACCTAAGCCTATCTTTACAACCCTTTTTAAGTCACCACAGGAAGTCACCACAGGGTTAAACCCCTCCAGACTCCTGTTCTGGATGGACCGTGTGGTTGTGTTGTCAGGAGAGTGATCATGAGAGAGTCTTACAGGCTGGCGTCCGCCCAGTACAGTCTCTGATCCTCGTAGTCCAGGGTCAGACCGTTGGGCCACACCAGACTGATGTTCACTATCTCTGTCCGGAAGTTTCCTCCTAAAGTGGCGCGCTCTATTTTGGCATGGGTTCCCCAGTCTGTCCAGTACATGTACCTGTGGAGGGAAGGCCTTGTTTACAAACCAACATCAGCTCTTACCCTCTCCCTCTACTCATGACAGGAAGACTGGCAGGTTTAGCTAGACATAGTTATCATTTAGTTATCTTGAAGTGAAATTCTCCACTGTGTTGCCAGGTTTGTCCTGTTTTACCCTCTGCAGGGATCCAGCATGATGGCTCTGGGTCTGGGCACGCGGGCGATGACAGACCTCTGGGATCCATCTATAGACATGGAGCTGATGCTCTGGTTGATGTAGTCACTGTAGTAAATCCTTTTGTTGATCCAGTCATAGGCAATTCCATCAGGGGCCCCTAGATCTGAACCAGCACATAAACGTCATAAACATCTTGGCACACTCAAATATCAGTCAGATGGAGTCAGATGTCTGAGCGGTTAGGGAATCGGGCTAATACTCAGAAGGTTGCCGGTTCGATTCCCAGCCGTGCAAAATAACGTTGTGTCCTTGGGCAAGGCACTTAACCCTACTTGCCTCAGGGGGAATGTCCCTGTACTTACTGTAAGTCGCTCTGGATAAGAGCGTCTGCTAAATGAATAAATGTAAACTCAAAGTTATGAATTACGAATGCTACAATAGATGGTGATCTTGCTTGGACTGGCAATTATGCACAATATATTAGCAAGTATTGATACTTAATAGTGTCTTGTAATGAGGTACGGGAGCGGCAGGTTCTTACCCTCGGCCACCACCACAGGGGGCGCTGTGGGAGCAGACAGGCTGATGAAGCTGATCCTGCTGACCCCCACCCCCGAGCTCTGGGTGTAGTAGACCCGCCTGTCTGTGAGGTCATAATCCAGCGCCACGGAGGTGCGCGGCACGTTGACCATGGGGAAGGGCAGCACGTGGTCGTCGGGGTCCAGACGCAGGCTCCTCACCGTGCTCTCCGTGGTGTACACCAGGTAGTCGTCCCGCGACACCACGCAGCTCTCCTCGTCCGCCGCCAGGTTCCCGAAGGCGCAGCCGCACTTCCTGCCGTGGGGGGCGGGCGCGGGGAGGGCGAAGCAGAAGTGGGCGCAGCCGCCGTTGTCCTCCAGGCAGGGGTTGTTGTTAAGCTGCTGGGCCGAGCGGGGCTGGGTGCGCTGGTCGTACACGGTCACGTCACGCAGCATGTTGATGTTGTCTCTGATGACTGTGGGCGGGTCACTGTTGCCTGGCTCCTTGCTGGCCTGGAACACCTTCTTCAGGTTCCGGTCCACCCAGATCATGCTGCCCTCGAACACCGTCACGCCGTACGGCGTCGGGTACCGGCTGCCGTAGCGAATGATCTCCGTCTCGCCTCCGGAGGGGCTGACGCGTGCGATCATGTCCAGCGAGTCGTCCACCCAGTAGACGTAGCCTGTCTGGTAGTCCAGGGCCAGGCCCCGGGGGGTGATGATCCCGGAGGAGACCAGGACCGTGCGGTTGGTCCCGTCCAGCTGAGCCCGCTCGATCTTGGGGTTCTGGCCGTAGTCTGCCCAGAAGAGGAACCTGTTTTTGGGGTCGACCACGATGTGGCGAGGCATGTCCACCTGGGTCTTCAGCAGCACGCGGCGGAACGAGGTGTTCAGGCGCATCACCTCCACGTACGTCTCCGTCAGGAAGGCGTTGGTGAAGTAGAGGTTTCCTGAAAGACACAGGGGAGTTAAAGGCGTTGGTGAAGTAGAGGTTTCCTGAAAGACACAGGGGAGTTAAAGGTGTTGGTGAAGTAGAGGTTTCCTGAAAGACACAGGGGAGTTAAAGGCGTTGGTGAAGTAGAGGTTTCCTGAAAGACACAGGGGAGTTAAAGGTGTTGGTGAAGTAGAGGTTTCCTGAAAGACACAGGGGAGTTAAAGGTGTTGGTGAAGTAGAGGTTTCCTGAAAGACACAGGGGAGTTAAAGGCGTTGGTAAAGTAGAGGTTTCCTGAAAGACACAGGAGTTGGCGCACGGCACTGTCTAGAGGGTGTGGTGAAACCTTCACTGCTGAAAGGGTTAAAAGCACTTTAGTTGCTACAAAAAGCTTTAGTTTAGCTATAGAAAGCTTCTTATTACACCAGTCTTATTTTTGGTGATCTGTTCCTCAAGGACCAATGAAAACCTGCCCATATCTCACAGACGGAGTGCATCTGTATCTATGTAAATAACAGATTTGTCCTTGGACCAGATGTGGTTGTGACTGTTTCATCTTATGCAGTAACATTGTCTCCTTTGCTGCCCTGCTCTCTATCTGTCGCCTGCTAAACCTCTAAACTTTACATCCTGGTAGCAACCAATAAATCTAAAGATATGATAGTAAAAAGTAAAAGGAAATCAATCCAATACCTGTGGGCGTCGAAGGACTGTAATAAACACAACCAGTCATCAAGGTCGGACCGGCACTAATGATTGGACAGCATTCAGACCAAATGCAATGATTGGACAGGCTACTTGTCGGTCTGTCTGTCTGTCTACCTCCCGGGTTTTCTAAACTCTAGCAAAAATGTCAAGCCTCGCGAAACTTGCCTATCCTGCCTTTAATGAGTGAATGATTAACGAGTCTGACCAATTCATAACCGAGACCAAATTCCCTATCTGACCATCCCAGCAGCAGCTCCCCAGGTCCTCCAGGTACCTGCGGCCCAGTCCACTGCGATGCCTCGGATTCCGTTGCGTCCGATCCCGGACGTGACGAGGCCGCGGAGGCCGGAGCCGTCGGGCTTGATGCGGCGGATCCCGTTCTGAGACGCCACGCTGCTGCTGAAGTCACACCAGTAGATGAAGCCAGACGCCATGTGCACGTCAATGTGGAGGGCGTTACGACCTGCAGGACACACACAGTCAGTCAGACAAGCAGACAGTCAGACAGACAGACAGTCAGACAGTAACAGGAGACAGTCAGACAGACAGTCAGACAGTCAGACAGTGACAGGAGACAGTCAGACAGACAGTGACAGGAGACAGTCAGACAGACAGTCAGACAGTCAGACAGTGACAGGAGACAGTCAAACAGACAGACAGACAGACAGACAGTGACAGGAGACAGTCAGACAGACAGTCAGACAGTGACAGGAGACAGTCAGTCAGACAAGCAGACAGTCAGACAGACAGACAGTGACAGGAGACAGTCAGACAGACAGTCAGACAGTGACAGGAGACAGTCAGTCAGACAAGCAGACAGTCAGACAGACAGACAGTGACAGGAGACAGTCAGACAGACAGTCAGACAGTGACAGGAGACAGTCAGACAGACAGAGTCAGTCAGACTGTCCACCTCTTCCCCACACCCACCTCTCCCCGCCACAGGCACCATGGCCTCAGAGTGGTCGGAGCCCTCCAGGCTGAAGCCCTTGAGGGCGGACAGGGTGGAGATGACCACGTAGGACTGGTAGGGGCTGCAGGTCCTGTTGTCGGCGTTGAGCGTGAAGCCGGTGGCGCAGGCGCAGGTGAACATGCCCGCGGGCCGCGGCAGGCACAGATGCTGACACGCGTCCACATTGTTGCTGCAGCCGTTGGAGGTTCCTGCCGAGGCTGGGGAGAGAGGGAGCGGGGTGAGGCTGTGTAACAGAGGCTGGGGAGAAAGGGAGAGGGGTGAGGCTGTGTAACAGAGGCTGGGGAGAGAGGGAGCGGGGTGAGGCTGTGTAACAGAGGCTGGGGATAGGGGGAGCAGGGTGAGGCTGTGTAACAGAGGCTGGGCAGAGAGGGAGCGGGGTGAGGCTGTGTAACAGAGGCTGGGGAGAGAGGGAGCGGGGTGAGGCTGTGTAACAGAGGCTGGGAGAGAGGGAGCGGGGTGAGGCTGTGTAACAGAGGCTGGGGAGAGGGGGAGCAGGGTGAGGCTGTGTAACAGAGGCTGGGCAGAGAGGGAGCGGGTTGAGGCTGTGTAACAGAGGCTGGGGAGAGAGGGAGCGGGGTGAGGCTGTGTAACAGAGGCTGGGAGAGGGGGAGCGGGGTGAGGCTGTGTAACAGAGGCTGGGGAGAGGGGGAGCAGGGTGTGTGGGTAGAGGGGTGTGTGGGTGTGTTTGTGTGTGCGTGTGTGTCTTGTTTAACTACCCTTGTGAGGATCAGAAGAAGACTAGAAAAATTGTCAGTCCTCACTAGGCTAGTAAAACAAACCTGCGTGTGTGTGTGTGTGATCAGCGTAGCGACCCCCTGTTGACCCCTGGGTACTCACTCTCCCTGTAGTGGATCTTCAGCACCCTCAGTCCAGACACGTTGTCCCTCAGGACCACCTTGTTGGCCCCGGTCGCCTTGTCCACGCGCTCGATCACCTCGAAGTCGCGGTCGGTGAAGTACAGGAAGCCCTCGTGCACAGCCACACCCCAGGGGTGGGACAGGCCCGTTACTATGGTGATCCGGTTCGAACCGTCCGGGTCCCCACGCTCTATCTGTGCGTTGCCAACAACAACAAATCCTCAAAAGAACGAACGTTTACAAGATAGATATTTCGCGATTAATTTAGTAGATGCTTTTATCCAAAGCACTGTAAGAACAACAGAGGAGCAGAAGTTGACAGAATTTTTGTGGCGAAGTCTGAATTGTTGTCAGTGTAGCTATATTCAACGCTGATCTGAATGCACTGTCTATCAACCGAACAGTGTTGCATGTGTCCATCAACCTCGCGGTGTGCTATCATATAACATTGTTATCCTCCATCTAGTCATGGTAGTGATGCTGTGACTGGGTCCCAGGCTGTTGTGTTGGTGTTCAGGGTAGTGGAGAGGATCTGAACCCACCATGCCGGTCCCTGTCACGGCCCAGTACAGCTTGTTCTCTCTGATGTCCACAGTGAGGAACTCAACGTGGTCCAGGTTGTTGGTGAAGAGGATGGCAGGGTTGCCCCCGTCCATGTCCGCCGACGCCACCTTGGCAGGGATGCCGCTCTCTGTGCCCTGGTCCGCCCAGTACAGCTTCCTACAGACCGGGCCAACAACGCTCAACACTCAGGGAATCATCGACCAAAACATTTTACAAACCACAAAGGAATTCCAGTTGTAAATGCCAAATGCCAGATCTGATCCTCTCGGGGTGACAGGTGTTGAATGCTGCTGTGCCCAGAGTGTATGAGGCTGGTGGAGTGTGTTGTGCGGTGTTCAGTAACAGGGGTTGTGCTCTCCCGGGGAGGGAGAGCAGAGGACGGGCGGAGAGGGCTCAGCAGCAGAGAGGGTGAGGGGCCAGGCCAGGGCAGTGCCAGGCCAGGGTAGTGCCAGGCCAGGGCAGTGCCAGGCCAGGGCAGTGCCAGGCCAGGGTAGTGCCAGGCCAGGGCAGTGCCAGGCCAGGGTAGTGCCAGGCCAGGGCAGTGCCAGGCCAGGGTAGTGCCAGGCCAGGGTAGTGCCAGGCCAGGGTAGTGCCAGGCCAGGGCAGGGCAGTGCCAGGCCAGGGCAGGGCAGTGCCAGGGCTGTGTTCAGGGCTTACCCACGTGCCGGGTCCACGGCGATGCCAAACGGACTGCCAGCACCGGTCGGAGAGCCGTTATTGGTGATTAGAGTCTTCCTGTACTGCACCTCCCCTCTCAGTCTCAACACCTGAAAACACACACACACACGCACACACACACACAAGTTTAGTTGCACTGCCAGCGGAGGAACAATAACAACAATCATTGCCAGTGGGGTTGAATGCCGTTCAGCACAATGGCCTCTCCGCAGCTCCATGTCCTCCTCACCTCGATAGACTGGGTGGCGGGGTTGGTGTAGTACAGGTTCTCCGTCATCCAGTCCAGAGCCAGACCCACGGGGGAACCCAGGATGGCTGCAGGGGCGAACTCTGTCCTGTTGGTCCCGTCTGACCTCACCCTGTGGATCTCCCCCTGAGGAGCAGGACGACAGGCCGGGTCAGACCCAGGCCACAGCAGCGTCTCCTGCTGAGGCTGGAGGGTGGAGGCGCCACAACTCACCGGGTGCTCCACCCAGTAGATGGTCTGCTCCACGTCGTCGAAGTCCACGTCGTACCCGTTCTGAAGCCCTGCCACGGGCACCATGGCGTTGTTGTTCTTGTCGTTGGGGTCCAGGGAGATGCCGTAGATGATGCTGTCTCTCACCACCACTAAGAAGGGGTCCTCAACTGTGGAGCACCACAGCAGACACACACACACACTCAGGAATGACCGGACTGATCTTTAGGATCCTACATTAGACCTGGTCCTCATTTCACTGGCCAGGAGTGGACACAAGTGGTTTTGGTATTCCTGTTGTACCGTGAAACAACAGAAGGTCTGAAGCTAACATTCTGAAGAAGCCTTCATCTTAAAAAAGAGAAGGGGCTTCAGATTGGCTGGTGAAAGTTTGTTCCACTATCTGATTCGCTTTGTCATCAGAGATTAGAATCAACGGAGGGCTTCAGGCATTCTCATTCTTAGGTAATCATTCTCCTCTAACGGGGGAGAATGTGTTCTGCTTGGCTTCAACAAGCTGAAACCTGAGAGGAGATAAGCTGGTGACCTGAAGAGGACTCCCTGGACTTCAGATTAAAGGTCCCTTGTCTTGTTGAAACCTTAGACTCACTTATGATTCTCAATATTTACCTCTGGAACGGGATTTTACAAGAGAATTTAAATGGGATACTGTTGACAAGCCCTTAGCTTCAAAAATATTGGTCTGTTCAGTGAGTCTTCCAACTTTATACAGCCTGAGAGCTGTGTATGCTGGAAACACGCTTTCCTTTTCTCTATTAGTTTTATTAGTAGTTAGTTGTTTTGTTTTTTACAAAAAGATTATCTCCATGTTCCATGTTAGGTAAATTCTGCAGTGTTTTCAACAATCCCTCATTCCCTGTCTACTTTATATCTTTTTTGATATCAGCTGCATCTGACTTCCTTTTTCATCAGGCTGAGTGCTGAGTGTTTCCCCGGGCTTGGCCCAGCCCGGCCTGGCCTGGCGCCTACCTCTGGCACAGGTGACGTTGTCTGCAGCCAGCGTCCAGCCCGAGGGACAGGCGCAGGAGAAGAAGCTGGGGCCCACAGCCGACAGCAGGCAGATATGAGTACAAGAGCTCTGCAGGCAGTGGTTTACACCTACACGCACACACACACGACAAGGACACACACACACACACACACACACACAAAAGACAAGGACACACACACACACAAGGACACACACACACACACACACACAAGACAAGGATACACAGACACATGCACACAAGACACACAAGACGTTTACACACACAAAAACACGTACAAGGCAACAACACACACACGCAAATCATTAGAGCCAAGTGTGAGGCAATCGCGTCATGGCGAGGACACCACGACACCAAACCATTGAAATCCCCCCCATCCCTGATGCTAACGAGCTAGCCCACGCTGCCGGCCCCTGGGGGGCGTACCTGGGGGCTGCCTGGCCGGGTGTACGGCCACCAGACCCATGGGCTGGGAGAGGGTGTCCAGCATCACGGTCTGGTTGGCCCCGTGCCACTTTTGGGCTCGGATCACCCGGTTGATGTATCTGTCGGTCCAATACACAAAATCCTCAAAAATGGTAATTGCGTGGGGGTGCTGCAGTACCTTGTTATCGAGAGCAGCAAAAGACAAGAAGTGCATTTTACTCACATCGTTCAACACAAACGGACCATTTGTTAGTTTCTTATGAATGTGTGATGTCGTTACGCATCAGTTACAGTCTTTACAGTAAATCGTGTGTCATCATCTCACCAGGTCGCTGGCCAGAACTTGCTTCCTGTTGTTCCCGTTATAATCACAGAAGTCAATGAAATCCAGATAGGCGTCGGCAAAGTAGAGCAGGTTGTTAGGGTAGTCGATGGTGAGGCCGTTGGGCCAGTACAGCTTGCTGCTGATGATGGTGGTCCTCATCTTCCCATCCATGCTGGCCCTCTCTATCCGAGGGCTCCTCCCCCAGTCGGTCCAGAACAGCAGGTGGGCACTGCACAGCAGAGAACACCATCAACACCCAGCACAGCCTCTAACAGGGGCACTTCTGGAGAGGGGGCCACGGGGGGCCAGGGCCCCTGTGACAATAAGCTTGGACCCCCTTGTGGCCCCCCTAAATGTAGATTCTAGCTAATTATAAACATGGTATTTTTCCTGATAATGCCTGCAGTGATGGAGTGAAGAAAACTATATGACAACAATAATGTTTAATGTAACTGGCCCCTCTAACAGTACAACTGGCCCCAGCTTGGCCCCCCCCAGTTGAAACGATTTAGAACCTCCACTGCCTCCTAATGAACCTATGTGGAGGGACCAGTCATGGCTATATAAACAGTACAGTAATATACACTGTTCTATCTCCAGTAGAAGGTTCCAGGGTGTTCCGTGGGGCCCTGTGTCCTGACCTGTCTCTGGGGTCCAGGACCAGGCCTCTGGGGTTGGTCACATTCTGACTGATCAGCACAGTCCGGTGGGTTCCGTCCAGTTTGGACACTTCGATGGTCTCTAGGACGTAGTCCGTCCAGTACAGGTTCCTGCCCACCCAGTCCACAGCCAGGCTCTCTGTCACTGTCACCCCACTGTCAAACACCTGTCAATCACAGTGACACCTGTCAATCACAGTGACACCTGTCAATCACAGTACCACTTACATGCCACACCATCAGCTGGAGGTCCAGCTTAGGACACAGGAAGAAACTGATTGACCCAGTGATATATATTTATATATTTCGGTGTGCCTTTAAAGCTCCTTTAATCGAGATGTTATCGTTGCACTGTGGTATTCTTTTTTAGTACACTATGCCTGGTAACCGAGATGCGGTTATTTTGCGATGTGGCTAGTAAAGCAAAATCAACAAAAAAATAGATCTTTCTGTGACTCTGACCACTGAAATATTGTTATATACTGGACTTCTGATCCTTGATCAGTACATTGCTTTGTATAAAAGAGTGCCTAAATTAATGAAACGTAAATATGAACACTGTCAGGGAGCCAAGGTGAAAGAGACATATAAATATCCTGTCGACAGTATCCCAGAGGGCCGTGGGTCAGTCCTCTCAGTATCATCCTCTTACACAGAGACAGCTAGGGTCGTTCTGTGCTCACCACTGTCCTGTCGCTGCCGTTCTTGTGGGCGCTCCAGATCCGGTCCTGGCTGGTGTCGGACCAGTAGACGCGGTCCGCCACCGAGTCAAAGTCCAGAGCCACGATGTTGCGTCCGTCCCGGACCAGCGAGCGGACCACGTTGGGCTGGGCGATGATGTCATCCTGCACGATCTGATTCCGGCTGGCGACCAGTAGGAAGGCCTCGCGCGAACCTGCCAACAGATGGTGTTTTTAATCCGTCACCTGTGTATTATTCAATGAAATACCTTCAACCAGTTCATCTGTTCACTTCAGGGCTTTGCTGCTGTATTGGGACGGACAGTGAAGAATGACAGGAAATGTATGAGTGAGAGAGAGGGGAGGACATGCAGGAAACGAGTAGGATTCGAACCCAGGCCCTTGCTGTAAGGCCTCAGCCTGCCTACGTACGTGGTACACATACTTGACCTGTGAGCCACCAGGGCACCCCCGTACACACTGTACCTGTGACGCAAGCAACTCCAAAACAACAGCGTCCGGTGAACAGGTCTGCTCAGGAATCTAACAGGGTGGATAAATGCGGCCTTGTTGGGAATAACGGCTTACTGGATTACAGGGCCTTTCAGCAGGTTATCTCTGAGGGAGAAGGCCTCATGTCAGACGCACTCCCCATAAACAGGCCTTTGTTGATAATGATGTCCTAATTACCCTGCAGCAGAGCCAGTGAGTGACACATATGTTATTTGTCTTATCTGGGGAAACCAGAGCAGAGCGGGGAGAGAGCGGGGAGGAGAGACAGCGTGCAAGAGCAGATGTCTGTCGGCAGCCTTACATCCATTAGCTCCTGTCACGGAGCCAACCAATCAGAACGCCTCGTGTCTGTGTGGGCCGATCAGATCTGCATCCATCACTGTCCCCTCACAGAGTGGGTGGAATCCGGCCAGGGCTCATTCCCTCATTTTCTAATTTGCCAGATTCCGTTTTTGGAGGCAAGAAAGTTTGGAGTCGGTAAGCGGGCCAAGATCATCGAAGCCAACATGGCTAGGATATCAGGCGCTTCAGGGGGAACAACCGTCAACGTGTTCTTAATAAAACTCTCCTCAGATCCACTGTGGGGTACTTCATCCTCACAGGGACTACATTACCCATGGTGCCACTCACCCGAGGCCTTGCAGGTGCGTTGGTCTGCCTCCAGAGTGTAGCCGTCCGTGCAGCGGCAGTGGAAGGAGCCTCTCTCGTTGACACACTGCTGGCTGCACAGCCCAGGAGGGCTGCACTCGTCCATGTCCTCGCAGGTCTTGGAGTCGTTGCTCAGCTGGTAGCCCATGGGACACGTGCACTGGGCCCCAAAGGGCCCCTGGATGCAGCCGTGGGTGCAGCCCGCGTTGTTGTCCGAGCAGCTCTCCTGGTCTGGGGGGAGAGAGAGGGAGAGAGAGGGAGAGAGGGAATGAGACGACGCCATCCACACATGGTGCAGCAGACACCTTCCTAGCACGGAAGTCTGAATCCAGACCAGTGACTCTCAACCCTGGTCCTGAGGACATGTAGAACTGCATGTTCTACATGGTCTTCCAACACACCTGAATGTCATAATCAGGCTTCTGCAGAGCTTGATGACAACCCGTTCATTTGAGTCAGGTGTGTTGGAGCAGGGAAACATCCAGAACATGCAGAGCAGGGTTTAGAAACACTGGACTAAGACCAATACATTCATAAGTACAAGCCATGGATCCGGGTATTTAAAGTAATCACAACGCTACAAGTCAAGCATCATACCCCTCATTGACGAGCTCTATGAACGCACTGAAACACCACCGCTACAGACAGATTGACTACTACAGCCCATCACATTGCTTCGATCGTGTTTTGCCATCAGTCTATGAACATTCAGGAGGTTAGTGTGGATGGCCAGTTTGGGGGGTGAATCGGGACTTCATGCATGAGGTTTAGCGATTGAGGGTTTGTGCCTACCTGGTAAGGGCTCATCTGAAAGCAGTGAGGGGGGGGCCAGAGAGGAGAATTACAGATCACTTTCAAATTAAGACATACCAGATCAACACATGCATGATTTGAACATGAGATCAAGGACACGTAACATAATTCAACATGACAAGAACATGAGAATGACAATGACATTCGTGACAAGTACTTAGCTTTACATTTACATTTAGTCATTTAGCAGACACTCTTATCCAGAGCGACTTACAGTAAGTACAGGGACATACCCCCCGAGGCAAGTAGGGTGAAGTGCCTTGCCCAAGGACACAACGTCATTTGGCACAGCCAGGAATCGAACTGGCAACCTTCTGATCATTACTAGCCCGATTACTGATTACTAGCCTGCTTCCCTAACCGCTCAGCCACCTGACTCGCTTTACACACGAAATGCTGGCATGTACCTAAACATACCACAATGAAATCAAATCAAACGTAATTTGATCCACAAATAACTGCAAACAAAAAAACAATGAATGTACGACGAAATTGCATCAAAAATAAACTCAAGAAGTTTGGTGAAGCGGTCAATTCAAGAAATAAAAAATATAGTCTAGCTGTATTATAGCCTAACTGTTACGTCCAAAAAAGAGAACCAATTTCAGGAGGGAGTCCAATAAAACTGGTGATATCAACTTTACTTGTAGGTCTTGTTGCTACACAGTAACGTTTAAGTGAGAGCTGGCTTACTTCTTAGGTAGATCAAAATGAGATCAACAGCACCTGCGTAAGTCTAGGCTAGCTACTTTATTTACAGCGGTAGCCGACGCATAAATAGCCTTCATGTTTAGACTGCAGCACAGTAGCCTAACAGAGTGCTATAGGTGTGGGATGGGTTAATTCATCTCCATAAACTCAGCCAAACTTAAGGCTACCTGAAGTTTTCTTCCTTACTTTGCTTGCTAAGGTCTTTCGTGCAACGCTTTAACAAACTTTAAGGGAATCCTTAAGTATACGACCAAGATAAGGAGAAAACCTTAAATACTTAAGGTAACATTTAAGGAAACCTAAATAGACTAATGGCGAATTAAGGGTGCTTTGTGCAACCGATTATATTTTAAGGAAACCTTAACTCTGACTTTAAGGAAAATCTTAACTGAAGGTGTTTTGTGCAACCGGCCCCTGGCATTTACCTAAACATCCCACGATGAGATCAAATCCCACGTAGGACGTGAAAACAGATGGGAGGACAGAAAGCTATTGCTCATGATGTGCAGAAGTACATTTCACAATTTCAGTCGAAGTGCGCACGCAAACATTTCAAAGTGACAGAATCATTCTGTCGGGCAGGAGGGTGCCTCAGTCATTAAGTGAGCTGGGTTTAGCGGCGTCTAGGAAGAGAGCGAGGCACAGGAGGACGACTTACTGCAGAGAGGAGACTCATCCGCCCCGTTGGGACAGTCGGGGGTGTTATCACACACCCGGGTCAGGTTGACACACACACTGTGACCCGGGCACTGCCACTGCCAGCCTGGGCAACGGAAGGGTGGCGTGGGGCAGTCCCTCTCGTCACTCGCGTCCCTGCAGTCGTTGTCCCCGTCGCACACCCAGCTGGGGAACACACAGTTGCCGTTGTCGCAGCGGAACAGCCCGGTGGCGCAGGTGCGCGGCGGGCAGGCGTGGTGCTCGTCGGAGCCGTCCTCGCAGTCCGGGTGGCCGTCACACTCCCAGGAGGAGGGAACACAGCTGCCGTCAGACTGGCACTGGAACTCTGACTCGTGGTGGCACATGCCAGGGGGCCTGGTGGCTGGGGGACACAGGGACACGCGGTACACGCTGTCAAACCACGTGTCGGAAGGAACGTAGAACTGCCCCACAGTAGCTTGTATTCAAATACTTAGTGCGATAGTTTGACCATCTGAAATGTTGAGGTTACTTCAGTATATTTGCTAGTCTGGGTAGCTGCATCCATTGAAGGTCAGATCCACAAGACACACAGTAGCATTTGCAGCCATGTCTACATCCCTTCTTATATTCTCAACCGTTCAGACGCACGAATAAAAGAGAAGTTCAATACTCACGACAGCCTGCCTCGTCAGAACGATCACTGCAGTCGAACACGTTGTCACAGCGATAGTAGGAGTTGACACACTGGTGTCCGTTGGAACACTTGAACTCAGACGCAGTGCAGTTGTAAACTGAAAGAAAGCAGTATTACACGATTAGACCGAAGCTCTCTTGCGGTGTAGGCCGAGGAGGCTGAAGCAGTTTAAAATATGCAATCTGTGTTGTACAATACACAACAAGCTCATGAGATCAATGGTGTAAGAGGATTATCAAATATGAACGTAAGTGTTTCACAGTACAGTCAATTAACCTCTCCCAGGTCCACAGGACTGGCTAGGCATTCGAGATGTAAATCCTCCCATACATTAAGCAGTCAGGAGTAGAACACAGGACTCCTGCAGATAGACGAGCGTTGGACTAGACGCTGTGTGTGTGTGTGTGAGACTGGTGTGTGTGTGAGACTGGTGTGTGTGTGTGTGTGTGTGTGACTGGTGTGTGTGTGTGTGTGTGAGACTGGTGTGTGTGTGTGTGTGAGACTGGTGTGTGTGCGTGTGACTGGTGTGTGTGTGTGTGTGTGTGTGACTGGTGTGTGTGTGTGTATGAGACTGGTGTGTGTGTGTATGAGACTGGTGTGTGTGTGTGTGAGACTGGTGTGTGTGTGTGTGTGTGTGACTGGTGTGTGTGTGTGTGTGTGTGTGTGTGTGTGAGACTGGTGTGTGTGTGTGTGTGTGTGTGTGTGTGACTGGTGTGTGTGTGTGTGTTGCACTCACTGCAGCCCTGCTCATCGGCCCCGTTGGCACAGTCGCGGTCCCCGTCACACACGTAGCTGGGGTCGATGCAGCGGTGGTCCGGGCACTGGAACTGGCCTGGGTGGCAGGTGCCCGTCATGTCTGCCAACACAAACACACACACACACAAGTCACACACCAGTCAAACACACACAAAAACAGTCACACAAACACAAATCAGAGACACACACAAACAAATCAAACCAGTCACACACACACACAAAGCACTGCCTCCGATCTGACTCCATAACTATTTCAAAAAGCTCTTAGTAAGTCTCCAAGCTGACTTAAACAATCTGAGCAAAGCTGACTTTTGAAATAGTCTCCACAAACAACATAGACATTTTGAAATACGGCTTTCCTCTGAAGGAGTTGTGTGTGTGGCGTTTTCCTGCAGAGCGCTGGCCTGTGAGGGGAGACTCACCGCAGCCGGCCTCGTCGGAGCCGTCCCCACAGTCGTTGTCTGTGTCACACAGCCAGGTGTGAGGCACACAGCGCTGGTTGGTGCAGGTGAACTGGCTGGCTGAGCAGGTGCCGGGCACCCGGGTGGGGCAGTTCCTCTCGTCGCTGTCGTCGAAGCAGTCGTTGTGCCCGTCGCAGCGCCAGCTGCTGGGCACACAGTGCCCGTTGGCGCAGGTGAAGGCCGTGGAGGAGCAGGAGGTGTCTGGTGAACAACCAAAATACACATTTTTATATTCCTAAATACAAAGTGTGGACCGACTTTCTCAATCTATCAATCTATAAAGTGATAAGTCTCTTTTTTATATATATATATATATATATATATTTGTATTTTATTTCATTTCAAGTACTCTACTCTATTCTATTCTATACTGATCTAAAGTCTAACTGACACTTCATCTAGAGACGGCCGCGTCACGAATTACTGTGAGTTCCGCAGTTCGCTTCGTCGCTGTTGTCATGGCAATCGTCGGCGCCGTCGCATCTGTAGCTGTGGGGGACGCACTTCCCGTTGGCGCAGGAGAAGGAGTTGGCGCCGCACTGCAGCATGGGCGGCTCGCTGGACGGGTCGTCCACGCACGCCTGCTGGCCGGGCGCCAGCTTCATGCCGTACGGACAGCCGCACACACGCTGGGAGTCCGGAGCAGGGAAACAGAAATGGCTGCAGTCTCCGTTGGGGTTGATCTCCCTGTTGCAGAAGTTGGAACCTGAGGAGGGGGGTGGAAGGAAGGGGGGGGGAGGGAGGGGGAGAAAGAGGGGGAGAAAGAGGATGTTCGAGGGGGAGAGAGGGGAAGGGAGAAGGGGAGGTCGAGGGGGAAAGAGGGGAAGGGAGAAGGGGAGGTCGAGGGGGAGAGAGGGGGAGATCGAGGGAGGTAGAGGGGGAGGTCGAGGGGGAGAGAGAGAGGTATGATTATCCTGAAAGTGACAGACAAGCGGGGCTGGAGGACGCGAGTGAGGCCAGTGAGGCGAACAGCAGCAGCAGCGAGGAAAGCGACTCACCTGTCTGGGAGTAGGAGTTGAAAGATTTGACATGCATGATGTGGCTGACTCCTCTCCGGATGATCACCATCTCCCCGCCGTCGCTCTTGCGGACACGGACGATGCCACCCAGGCGCCAGTCAGTGAAGTATGCGTAGCCTGAGTAAGCAGAGCAACACTGCTGTGAAAGACAGGCTGCGGATACCTGAGCGCAACCCTCGACTCTCCCATCGTCCCCAGACATCTCAGGGTTAAGATTCCTCAGTAATTACACCCTGAAAGTATCATCAATCAAAGTCCTAATTAAATTCTAGGGATTGACATTTCCATGGCACCAAGGCTTCGATTCATACAGACATAAATGCCTCCATGGCACCAGCCACTTGTTGGTTGTTACAATCAAACAGCTGTCATTGTTCTCTCTGCTTTATCAACTGACTGCCACGAAGGTAAGACTCAATTACCCCCAAAGATGGTGAGGCCGAACGGATGAGAGATCTGGGTGATGCGGTCCAGGGACAGACGATTCTGCCCGTCAAAGTTGCTGTGTTCGATCTTATCAAAGAAGGCGTCCACCCAATACAGGCGCATTGAGCTGGGGGAGGGGGAGGGGGGAAGGGCAGGGAGGCAACATTTACACACAGAGGCACAGACGTTCCATCGGTGGACGGATTACAGATGAACATAAGACGCTTAATCAGGTGTTAGACCAGATGATGTCAGTCCACAATGTTAAAACGCAGTCAGAGTTAGTTAACCTAAAAGAGTTGTTTTCTTGTTGACATTCACTGCTGCATTTTGCCCGCAAACGGAGAATTACTGGAAGAGGGAGAGTGCTGTATTGTGAGGCTGGCCATTATGGTAGAGCCAGTGGGCCAGGGGCTGTTGGCTCACCTCCAGTCAATGGCCAGGCCGTTGGGCCAGCCAAGAGTTGTGTTTACAATCGACGAGGCATGTGACCCGTCACACCAGGCCCTCATAATCTTGGCCGGACGGTACCAGTCTGTCCAGAAAATATACCTGCCACAGAAAAACACACAATAACCAACAAAAATCAAATCTGCATCAAGTATTGCGATTTTACACATTTACCAACAAAGAAGTCCCTAGCGGGCGCACAAAAGTTACACATCTTTCATAGGGATTGTGGAACATAGACGGTTTATTGGAGACCTCCACTGGGCTTTTACGTTTAAGCCAAATTCTTAGTGCTCACTACAATACCAGCCTTCATGCAGAACTAATCTAGGCTGGTGGACCCAGAAGCCATGTGGCTTTGAAGCTATTGGAAATAACCTCCACTAGCACCAAATAAAGACTCCTTTTATCAACTGGAGGGTTAAAGCGTGAACAATCTATGAATGGGTGTGCACCGCTGGCATTGTGGAAGGTGTGACCAAACACAAGTGGCTCATTTGATAATGTTGTTTTCCGTTCCTAGGGACCCAGGAGGGACCTGGGATGAAAGTGAGGTTCTCTCAGTCTCACTTATGCTCTCTCTGAGTTCTGACTGTCCCCCGACCACGGCACTGGAGTGCTGTCCTGATTCTGACAGGATCTACCCACACACACTCCTCTCCTTCATTTACCCGATGACAGGATGCACCACGATGGACCTGGGGTTGTTCAGGTTGCGTACGATCGCCCTCCTGGACTTGTCGGCCAGTTTCATGACAGAGATGCTCCTGTAGCGCGGGTCGGTCCAGTACAGGTTCTTCGAGATCCAGTCGTAAGCCAGATCCTCCACGCCCTCCACCCGATTGGCTGCCAGCACCTCCCTGCCTGCGCAGATCAAAGCAGCGGCGACACCGTTTAACACGCAGATGAAAGCGGAACATAAGTAGAGTCAATAGGCTGTCAGCCTGTGTTTGCCCCATGTGGACCTGACGGAGGACCAAGGGGCAGGGAAACACCACAGCCCCTAACACTACACCCTGGATCACAGCACGGGCGTTTCATACACTTTATTTATCTATCTATTTAATCATAGATTAATTTATTTTTAGGATGGCTGCAGAATTAGTTTTTCCATGGATAACCACATCAGTAACTTCTTTTCCAGACCTTAAGGGTTGTACGTTGGAAGATGAATACTGAACCCTCTTGAACTGTTGCACTACAGTGGCCCGCCCCGCTGGTTCTACGCTGTTCTAGGGGCAGCGCTCTGCTGGCGTTGCTCTGGGTTACGTGATCACTTCCCGGCCGCCCGTGCCCCCTGTCCTCCCTCCCCCAGAGTACCAGTCGGCCCCTGCTAGCCCTCCCCTAACTCTCCCTGCTAGCCCTCCCCTAACTCCCCCTGCTAGCCCTCCCCTAACTCCCCCTGCTAGCCCTCCCCTAACTCCCCCTGCTAGCCCTCCCCTAACTCCCCCTGCTAGCCCTCCCCTAACTCCCCCTGCTAGCCCTCCCCTAACTTCCCCCGCTAGCCCTCCCCCAACTCCCCCCGCTAGCCCTCCCCCAACTCCCCCCGCTAGCCCTCCCATAACTCCCCCCGCTAGCCCTCCCCTAACTCCCCCCGCTAGCCCTCCCATAACTCCCCCCACTAGCCCTCCCCTAACTCCCCCTGCTAGCCCTCCCCCAACTCCCCCCGCTAGCCCTCCCATAACTCCCCCCGCTAGCCCTCCCCTAACTCCCTCTGTAAGCCTCCATGGAGCACACGTCCCAGCTCTCTGCTGGGAGGGGTAACAGCCAGCGATGTGCACAAGGTTGAAACACTTCCAATTCCTTCAAATGTTTTTAGATGTTTTTCAACAACAAAAATAAGTCAACAGCCGTCCTACACTGAGAATAAACACACGTTTGATTGTGAATTCAACGATGAACAGAAATCAAATTGGAAATCCATCCCATCATATATGCAACGTGCCATCCACACCTGTGCCGTCCACTCTCTGCTTGTAGATGATGTCTTTGGCCGTGTCTGAGAAGAAGATGGCGTCGTCCTCGGCGCTGAAGTCCACCCCCACGAAGTAGGAGGGTGCCCCGGTGATGGGCAGGATGATGTCCTCCTGGGAGGACAGGTTGAAGGGGATCCCTCGGACGGCCAGCTGGCTGGAGAAGAGCAGGAACTGACGCACAGCTGTGGAGGACACAGGAGAGACACACACAGGGGAGACACACAGGAGAGACACACACAGAGGAGACACACAGGAGAGACACACACAGGGGAGACACACAGGAGAGACACACAGGAGAGACACACAGGAGAGACACACAGGAGAGTTTCATTGTAAACAGGGCTATACAAATGAAGATTGATTTTGATTTGGAAGTTTGATGGTAGACAAACTGTCAGATGACAGAACTTGTTCAACTGGACACGGCAGTGTTGTAGTCAAGACCACCTAAACCGAGATCAAGCTGTGTATCGAGACCGAGTCAAGACCGAGTCAAGACCAAGACCAAGGCAGGGCGATACCGAGTCAAGAACAAAATCACTCAAAATAAACAATCAGTAGGGTTTGACTAGGTAATAAGTTAGATTGGATCTGTAACTGTATTTGAACAAAAAATGTACACTCTTAAAATAGTAGTACATTATTTTTCTTAGAGGCGCGTCAGTACTCGGTTTCTGCTTTCACATCTCTCTCTCACCCAAGTGAAGGAGCGCGGTACTACAGTGTTTAACTTAAAATGATCAAGTCGGGAGAGCAGCTGACATGAGTAAACTTTGATGTAACATAACTTTATATTCATCATTAGCTACATCTTTATGTGGCCTGGCTCATTATCACAAACAAAATCTGGCAAGCAACTGAAACTAACAACCTGAAACATACAATATGTTATATAGATAATAATAGCCTAAATCTATTTGTGTAATGAGGGGAAAGATTTCCGAAGTGTTTTGGTACAGATGCACATTGCAAACGTTATGTAGCTTAGCGTCACTTACGCCTAGCTTACCTTTTTTAATGTTTTCTTGCTAAATGCCGGTAAAAGTTTGATGTAGGCCTAGTGCCAGCCGTCTCAGTGAGCGTCTCTTTGAAGCATTTACACAAACTGTGTTTTCTTTTGGACGTTGTAAACTTTGTGGTTCAGGTAAACAAATCTAATTATAGGTTATTTGGCCAACATCTTCAGACAGCCACTGTTTTGACAATCTTTCTCATTCACCTTTGTCATGCGAGGAGGGGTGATGGGTAATGTATAATTAGAAATTAGTTAAGTTATTGGTTGCATTTTAAGCGTGGCATTTTACATCCAATAACAGTAATGATATTAACAAATAAATTATACAATGCACAGGAAATGTTGTGATATTCCCGCAGTTGTGGTCTTGAAATAAAATCCTGAGTCCTCTTTGTCCGATTCCGAGACAAGACTGAGACTTTCAAAATGTGGTCTCGAGAACAGAATATAGGCTACCAAAGACTAGAATATAGGCTACTAAAAAAAAACTTGAAGAAAATCCATTAAGGAGCACAGATAACCTTGGGCTTAATATGTGACCTCTGAACCCATCACCAGAGACAACGTCTACCTATCACAGTCTACCTATCACAGTCTACCTATCACAGTCTACCTATCACAGTCTACCTATCACAGTCTACCTATCACAGTCCAGCGCAGGTCTCTTACCCACACATCTCATGCCATCGGCGTGAAGGTCGTAGCCCATGCGGCACTTGCAGCGGTAACCCAGGCCTCCATTGTCACTCCTGTGGCTGAGAACACAGATCTGCTCACAGCCACCCCTGTCTGTGCCACACGGGTTGGACACTGGAACAAAACAAAACTAAAAGTCTCAGAAACCGTCAGTGTTGTGCACTGAGACTGGCCTACTGAGGCTTGAGAAGGCTGTTTGAGGACCCACTGAGCGTTATGGAAGTGTGCTTTTGATGTGAGCGCTGTGGTGCTCACCGTACGGCTGTCTGAGCTGGTGGACGACGGCTACGCCGTGCGGGTTCTGGGCCGTGGTGTACAGCACCTGAGGGCTCGTGTCGGTGAACTTGTTGGCTTTCATCACCGCCATCTTGGTCCAGTCGGTGTAGTAGACCGTGTGCTCGAACAGACTGATGCCAAAGGGGTGAGGGATGACAGCCCCTCCATGGACCACGGTTTTTCTGAAACGGACACAAACAAGCCGTTTGAGCTCCTCCCAAGCCGGCTGTACAGTAGCTGCATCTTCCCACAAGGTACATCAAGACGACTGTTTTCGGAGTTGGACCTCAACAACGCTGACCCCGGAAAGGAAGAAGAACGGTGTGTAACCGTAGTTACCTGTGAAGGCCGTCGTAGGTTGTGGTCTCGATGTAGTCATAGCGACTGTCCACCCAGTAGACCCGCTGGGCCTCGAGGTCCAGGGTGATCCCGGCCGGCCAGCCCAGCTTGGTTCTGATGATGCCGTAGCGGTTGGAGCCGTCCATGTAAGCCCTCTCCAGACCCGGCTCTCCGTTCAGAGAGTCCCAGTCAGAGAAGAACATGTAGCTGGACACAGACACACAGGTCCAGAGTTAGCCTGCTAGCTAGCTAGTTAGCTAGCATCTACATGATACGTGACACAGACACACAGGTCCAGAGTTAGCCTGCTTGCTAGCTAGCATCTACATGATACGTGACACAGACACACAGGTCCAGAGTTAGCCTGCTTGCTAGCTAGCTAGCTAGCTAGCATCTACATGATACGTGACACAGACACACAGGTCCAGAGTTAGCCTGCTTGCTAGCTAGCTAGCATCTACATGATACGTGACACAGACACACAGGTCCACAGATAGCCTGCTAGCTAGCTAGCATCTACATGATACGTGACACAGACACAGCTGTGTATGCGCTTCCATGAGAGCCATCCACTATCTGAGAAAGTTTAGAATTCAAGACAGGATTTCCTTTTTTAATTCAAGAAGACTGTGCCTTTGTCCCTAGTTTAGGGATACAGTCAATCGCTCTAAATCCCATATCAACAGAAACTGTACTTTCATTGTCACTTGTCAATCTACCTGGGGCCACCTGTGGCCCATCCTATCTTCTTGAACTGTACTATTGGATTACAACGAGGGTCATCACTTTTATTGCTCCTGGCTAATCCCCCCCACCCTCCCCACCCCCCCCACCCCCTCCCAGGACAATCAGCTAATCTCTTACACACACACACACTCTTATTATTCCCTACCGATCAAGCACGACAGACAGAGAGGGGAGGATGTAGGGATGGGCGACCGGACAGAGGAGGAGGAGGAGAGGAGGATATGCTCACCCCACTGTCGGGTCCACGGCCAGGCCTCTTGGGTTTCCCAGGTTCTCTGCCATCAGCGTGACCCGGTTGTTCCCGTCAAAGTCCACCATGTCGATCCTGTTGACGCTGGCCTCCACCACATACAGTTTACTGTTCACCCAGTCCACCGCCAGGTTCTCAGGGTAGTCAACCGATACGTTCAAAACCACCTGCAGGTTGGAACCGTCCATATCAACCGAAAACACCTGCCCACAAAAGAGAGCTTTGTTGTCAGGAAGGAGATTAGGCCTTTGGTGGTTAGCTACAATTTCTGGAAATGCATGGAAACAACAAGCTGTACGATGGTACAGTGGCCACGCGATGCACTATGACAGAGCGAGCTGCTGCTATTTACTTTTGTCAAACTATTGACCACTTCATTTGTTCCGTTCCATTTTTGTGTCGCAGGAAGCACTTTGAAACTGTTCCCCCCCCCACGCACACACACATTCTAAGATGGCACCAGTTTCTCAGGCTTGAAGCCTTGGCACTGAGAACCTAGAGGGGGAAAACTGCTCTTTACAGCTCTGACTGTTTGGAAATGAGATCCAGACGACTAAAAAGCAGGATTTTCAGATGACCTGTTTAAAGAGAAACTGAAGATGTGAAAGTAGCCTGCTAGTTTAACCTCCCGGGTGCGTTCACATGCCCTGTCTATGGGGCCTCCACTCCAAACCCACTGACCTGCCCACTCAGAGGTGGCTGGGACACACAGATACCAGGCTCCCACCATGTCCCTGCGTTTAAGCCTCAGGGCCCAGGTTCAAACTCCAGGGGAGAAGCCAGGGGAGACACGAAGCACAAGCATCAGAGCTGGCCAGAGAATGCATATGGCTAGCTTTTAAAAGAGCGGTCTTGCTGAAAACAAATACTGCGTGATTACTTTGAACGTGATCCAGTTACAAGAACCGGCACAGCGGTATGTGAACATCATACGCAGTATATCAGGCCCTTTTCAAGATAGGGATGTTAGGATTTCACTCCAGGTCTACTTCCCCTCACTGGTCTCATGGGAGACAACAGCTCTCACTTTATTACTGTATCAGCAGCGCTGGTATCTCCAGAGATCTGTCGAAGAATTCCTACAGCCAGGGCAAGTTCCTGTTCAAGCCAAGCATTTCCCCCAAACGATAAGCTTGTCTATCCTCTGGACTGTAAGGGCATTAGAAATACAGCCCTAACGGCTTCATGGGGAATGCATCGATAATGGGGATTGGATGAAAAGTCGGTGTTGCGTTACCTTGTTCTGAATGGTATCCGTCCAGAAGACCCGTCTGAGGAGGTAGTGGTAGTCCACTCCCACGGCCGCCCCTCTGTTCTGGGAGTGGACCAGGGTGCGCAGGCTGTGCCCGTGGATGTCACCCATCATCAGGTCCCGGCCGTTAGAGAACACCAGCGAGGGAGCGGCAGCTACAACAGGAAAGAACACCTTCATTCACGTGACAAACTTCTATATATTAGTTTGTTCATATTATATTCAGAGCAAATTCTGGCATTCTGTTCATACACAAGTATTCTCAGATTTGACACACGCAAATTAGTTACGTTTATTTATTTTCCTAAATAGAACGGTGGGATGTTATCCAGCTAAGACACGTAGCTCTGCCCTCCCTGCAGCCTCTCTCCCCTGGCTGCAGACTCAGAGGCAGAGTGGTCTCTTGTCTCTCGGTCAACAGCCATTCTCTGCTCCACAGAGGCAGACGTCTGACTGAAACAACATTCAGTGCGCAACGATGCACCAGAAAGCAGAGCAGGATAGCCAGAGGGGCTGACAGACAGGGGCACAACGCAGGGCTGAGGGGGGCCTGGCTGGAAGCAGAGTTCAAACGCAGCTTGTCCAGACAGAGAGAGACAGAGAGAGAGGGGGGGAGAGAGAGGGGGGGGGAGAGAGAGGCAGAGACAGACAGACAGAGAGAGAGACAGAGAGGGAGAGGGAGAGACAGACAGAGAGAGAGGGAGAGACAGACAGAGAGAGACAGACAGAGAGAGAGAGAGACAGACAGACAGACAGAGAGAGAGAGAGAGAGAGAGGGAGAGACAGAGAGAGAGACAGACAGAGAGAGAGGGAGAGACAGAGAGAGAGACAGACAGAGAGAGAGGGAGAGAGAGAGAGACAGAGAGAGAGACAGAGAGAGAGACAGAGAGAGAGACAGAGGGAGAGACAGAGGGAGAGACAGAGAGAGAGAGACAGAGAGAGAGAGACAGAGAGGGAGAGGGAGAGACAGACAGAGGGAGAGGGAGAGACAGACAGAGAGAGAGGGAGAGACAGAGAGAGAGACAGACAGACAGACAGAGAGAGAGAGAGAGAGAGAGGGAGAGACAGACAGAGAGAGACAGACAGAGAGGGAGAGACAGAGAGAGAGACAGACAGAGAGAGAGGGAGAGACAGAGAGGGAGAGGGAGAGACAGACAGAGAGAGAGGGAGAGACAGACAGAGAGAGACAGACAGAGAGAGAGACAGACAGACAGACAGACAGAGAGAGAGAGAGAGAGGGAGAGACAGACAGAGAGAGACAGACAGAGAGGGAGAGACAGAGAGAGAGACAGACAGAGAGAGAGGGAGAGACAGAGAGAGAGACAGACAGAGAGAGAGGGAGAGAGAGAGAGACAGAGAGAGAGACAGAGAGAGAGACAGAGAGAGAGACAGAGGGAGAGACAGAGGGAGAGACAGAGAGAGAGAGACAGAGAGAGAGACAGAGAGAGAGGGAGAGAGAGAGAGACAGAGAGAGAGACAGAGAGAGAGACAGAGGGAGAGAGACAGAGAGAGAGACAGAGAGAGGGAGACAGAGAGAGAGGGTTGCTCACAGGAGGTGTTGGCGCGACAGTATCGGTGCTGCTCCAGGACGTAGCCCTCACTGCAGCTGCAGTGGTGGGCTCCTATCCGGTCCTCACACAGCTGGTCACACACGCCCCACATGGTGCAGTCGTTAAAGTCTGGAGGACGGAATCAACAGAGAATCACATTATAGGATTGTCGGTTTACATTTATTTCTCAACACATCTCATATTTATTTCCCACAAAGTTCGAAGTTTTAACTCAGCTCTATTGTAACATGTAACGAGTATTATTTATGTTCTTAGAACTCCATCATGAAACAGTCATCTGAAGAAAAAAAATTGCCAGAAGAGTGCCTTGGGCCTTTTTGCTTTTTGGAAAGTATTAAGTCAGTTTGCGTCATTGGGTTTGAGTGAAAAGTGTGTGATATTTACGTGGCTATTTGTGTGGCTACTAAATACAGACAGCTCCTGGACCACCGAAACACTGTAGATCTGTGCACTTCGGATCCCTGATCTTCCACTGTACTTTCTACATGCATTATTTGTACATCGTGTGGCTAAATGAAGGAAACGTAAACATGTATTTACCAACGCAGGACCGGCTGTCGTTGCTGTTGACGACGTATCCTGATGGACAGGAGCAGGCCCCGCCCTCAGGAGAGGCTTGACAGCGATGCTCACAGCTCAGAGACGGACACTTCCAGATGCCTGACCGCCACACACACACACACAGCACCATAACGCACACACACAGCATCGCCACACACACACACAGCACCGCCACACACACACACAGCACCGCCACACACACACACACAGCATCGCCACACACACACACACAGCACCATAACGCACACACACACACAGCACCATAACGCACACACACACACAGCACCGCCACACACACACACAGCACCGCCACACACACACACACAGCACCGCCACACACACACACACACAGCACCGCCACACATACACACACACAGCACCGCCACACACACACACACAGCACCGCCACACACACACACACACAGCACCGCCACACATACACACACACAGCATCGCCACACACACACACACACACACACAGCACCGCCACACACACACACAGCACCGCCACACACACACACACACAGCACCGCCACACACACACACAGCACCGCCACACACACACACAGCACCGCCACACACACACACACACAGCACCGCCACACACACACAGCATCACCACACACACAGCATCGCCACACACACACGCAGCATTGCCACACACACACACAGAATCGTCAACAACAGGAGCGTGGGAAAGTGATCCGAACCACAGCCCAGGTTTTGTTTAAATGAACACAATTTATTTCAATGTAGTTACATGCGTACGTGTGTGCGTGCGTGTGTGAGTGTGTGCGTGTGTGAGTGTATGCGTGTGTGAGTGAGTGTGTGTTTATGGCACGGCCACAGCCGTCCCCCCTTGTGTTTGGTTTTGCCCTGCCCTAGTGTTTCCCTGTGTCTGTCATTAGGTGTGTCATGCAGCACCGGCGGCGCCGACAGCCGCCTGCAGCCGCCGGTGCTGCATGAAGTCGAACACACCTATTGTCTTCACCTGTGTCTCGTTGAGTGGTTTCAGTTCTCGTTAGTCTTATCATGTTCGCCCGTGTCTTGTTTGGTTCTGTATATTTGGATCCTGTTTTGTGTCCCGTCTTTGTCTTGTCCTTACCCTTGTCATTGTGAGTACCCTGTCTGTTCCTGTTTTGAGAAATTAAACCGCCATGTCTGCCTACTCTCCTGCGCTTGGGTCCTACCCCACCACTCCGTGTGTGTGTGTGTGTCTGTGTGTGTGAGTGAGTGTGTGTTTATGGCACGGCCACAGCCGTCTCCCCTTGTGTTTGGTTTTGCCCTGCCCTAGTGTTTCCCTGTGTCTGTCATTAGGTGTGTCATGCAGCACCGGCGGCGCCGACAGCCGCCTGCAGCCGCCGGTGCTGCATGAAGTCGAACACACCTATTGTCTTCACCTGTGTCTCGTTGAGTGGTTTCAGTTCTCGTTAGTCTTATCATGTTCGCCCGTGTCTTGTTTGGTTCTGTATATTTGGATCCTGTTTTGTGTCCCGTCTTTGTCTTGTCCTTACCCTTGTCATTGTGAGTACCCTGTCTGTTCCTGTTTTGAGAAATTAAACCGCCATGTCTACCTACTCTCCTGCGCTTGGGTCCTACCCCACCACTCCGTGTGTGTGTGTGTGTGTGTGTGTGTGTGTGTGTGTGTGTGTGTGTGTGTGTGTGTGTGTGTGTGTGTGTGTGTGTGTGTGTGTGTGTGTGTGTGTGTGTTACTAACTGCAGTTGCGTCCAGCGGTGGTGTTGGTCTCGTCCCCCCCCCTAGGGCAGTGGTTCACCCCGTCACACAGCTGCAGCATGGGGATACACAGTCCTGAGGACGGGCACGGCCACTCTCCAGGGTAGCACTCACGTGGGACATTATCTACACACAACAGGAGGGAGAGCTGCAATCAGGGTCTCTCGCCCAGAGAGAGGGAGAGCTGCATTCGGGGGTCTCTCGCCCAGAAGCAGAGAAAGCAATAAGAGAATTCCAAAAAAGGAGTTTGACACATGTCACAATAGTGGGTTTGACAAAGCAGACACAATGTGTGAGGTATGCAGCTGGGACAGGGCAGCCTTATCTCCGGAGGAATGTTCAGCTGAACTCAAGGGCAGGGCGACTCAGACTTCATTGTCTGGGGGGGGTGGAACGGTCCCTTTAAATCTCCAAGGGGGGGCTGAGCTTTGAGAGGGTCACATGGGAGTGGTGAGGGCTTCTACAGCCCATCTTCTAAAAACACACACTCTTCACAGCAGCCTGGAGGAATTCAAAAGCCCTTTGGAGGGCTGAACAATCTTGTGCCACAAAGAGGCATTTGAATAACACACTTAAAGGGGCACAAGCATTGCGCCCGGCTAACCCCGACCAACCATGGAGACTGGAGGTGAACCGGGTTCACAGAGCTGCGTTGCTCCCTCATTCAAGAGGAGCTCTGCTACGACAGCCGCACGTTTCCTCCTGGCGGCTGGGCCCTGCTCTGCGTGAGGAGGGGGGCAGCTCTGGGCCCTGCTCTGCGTGAGGAGGGGGGCAGCTCTGGGCCCTGCTCTCCGTGAGGAGGGGGGCAGCTCTGGGCCCTGCTCTGTGTGAGGAGGGGGGCAGCTCTGGGCCCTACTCTGCGTGAGGAGGGGGGCAGCTCTGGTCCCTGCTCTGCAGCTCTTGGCTGCCCCCGGCTCTGCCCTCTGGGGGCAGAGAAGCGTCCAGACAGTCGGAGGGATCCATACCACAGCCTTTTTCATCAGCGTTGTCTTCGCAGTCGTCCTCGCCGTCACAAAGCCAGACCTGGTGGATGCAGCGGCCGCTGGGGCAGGTGAAGTAGCTCCCTCGGCAGGTGGGGTAGGCTGCAGGGACGACAGCAGCACGCGGAGACGCTCAGAGCAAGGCAGGGGGAAGGGGAAGAATCATTGTATGAAAGGGTTCAGATGAGAGTTGCCTTCGAGGGGCTGAGAGATAAGGAGAAGAGGTGGGAGAAAGGGATGAGGGGAGGGAGGGAGGGAGGGAGGGAGGGGAGGATGGGAGTGAGGGGAGAGAGGGAGGGAGGGAGGGAGGGAGGGAGGGAGGGAGGGAGGGAGGGAGGGAGGGAGGGAGGGAGGGAGGGAGGGAGGGAGGGAGGGAGGGAGGGAGGGAGGGAGGGAGGGAGGGAGGGAGGGAGGATGAGAGGGAGGATGAGAGGGAGGGGAGGGAGGGAGGATGAGGGTAAAAGGAGAGTTGGGCCAAGCTCCGTACTGCAGTTCTGCTCGTCGCTCCTGTCCCCGCAGTCGTCGTCATGGTCGCAGACGTAGCGCTGAGGGACACACTCTCCGTTGCGACACTGGAAAAGGCCGGCGCTGCAGTGTTGTGCTGGAGAAAGACCACACACCTTCAAGCTCCCCTCCTCCTCAGTGTTTTGAAGCACGGAGTGAGTTTTGTGCGTCACTGTCAAGAGTTCACCGGACACTTACTGCAATTAGCCTCATCGGATCCATCACGACAATCAAGCGACTGGTCACAACGCTGACTCTGGTTGTAACATGCGCCATTAGCACACCTCAGCGCTGAACAGTCAGGGTAGTCTGGGGACAGGGACACAGATAACAGCCAAGGATCAGACACGTCTAGCAGGCTGACTATATTACAGACTAAAGTATGCGCCACAGTAAACCGTGGGCTCTTCAAGGTAACCATTGAAGCAGCCCTATTGCTGGGTGCAGAGCACGTTTCATCTCATTAACTGTGTCATGAATCTAACTCCTTGAACCTTTTGGGTCACATGTAAAATATACCTTTGGCTTTCCCACCTTGAGATCAGAGTGTGGCCCAACTGCCAGCCCCAGAGATCACTCGTGAGGTCTACACTGGCAGCACACACCAGACACAGGCTTGTCAAAGGCTAATGAGGAGGATAAAAGACTAAGGTTTCCCATTAACCCCACTAGCACCTACAGCATTCTTGCTGCCATTGTGCGATTACCGTAATGCGCTGTGACTCCCCCATGTCGGCACAATAATGGAATAGCAGCTGAACTTCAGCTTGACTAATCCACCAAGGAATCCGCAATCAACCTCTGACAACAAGAAGCATATTGTGGCCCGTTCTGTCAGTCAACGAGCCTCTTAATCTTAACAAATTGATTAAAATGCCACGGGAGCCTGCAGCAAAGAAGGTGAGCCACGCTGGAGTGTGTTGGGGGGGAGGGTGTGTGTGTGGGGAGGAGGGTGTGTGTGTGGGGGGGGAGGATGTGTGTGTGGGGGGGAGGGTGTGTGTGTGGGGGGGGGAGGGTGTGTGTGTGGGGGGGAGGGTGTGTGTGTGGGGGGGGGAGGGTGTGTGTGTGGGGGGGGGAGGGTGTGGGGGGGGTGTCTTACGGCAGTCTCTCTCGTCAGAGCCGTCGGAGCAGTCAGGGAGCCGGTCACACCTGAACTCTCCCGGGATACAGGCTCCACTGCTGCAGCTGAACTGCCCGCTGGTGCACGTCCGTCCAGCTGGAGGGAGATTAGCGAGAAACAGCCACAAGTGTCAAAGGTTTTCCCATTTCTCTCTGATGTTTGATCTTTAACTTGACATTTGGGACACACTCGTGAATTCATACCCCACATGAAACACGTCTAACGGTGGGGGGCCGACTGCACCGATCCTGGGGGGTGAAACAGGAGGGGGGAGGTGAGAGGGAACTCACGGCAGTGATGTCGCTCGTCAGAGCCGTCCTCGCAGTCCTCCTCGTCGTCACACAGCCACACGACTGGGATGCACTCTCCATCACTCAGACACTGGAAGTGACTCCCGTCACATGTCACATGACCTGAGAACACACACAGATCATCATACAGATCATCACACAGAACATCACACAGAATATCACACAGAACAAAACACAATATCACACAGAACATCGCACATAATATCACACAGAACACACACAACACACACACAACACACAAACACACAACACACACACAACACACACACAACACACACACACAACACACACACAACACACACACAACACGCACAGTGTCACGGCCAAAGCCTTGCCCCCCTGTTTTTGGTTTTGCCCTGCCCTCGTGTTTCCCTGTGCCTGTCATTGTCTTCACCTGTGTCTCGTTGAGTGGTTTCAGTTCTCGTTAGTCTTATCATGTTCACCTGTGTCTTGTTTGGTTCTGTATATTTGGATCCTGTTTTGTGTCCCTTCTTTGTCTTGTCCTTACCCTTGTCATCGTGAGTACCCTGTCTGTTCCTGTTTTGAGAAATTAAACCCTTTGTTTGACGCCATGTCTGCCTACTCCTGCGCTTGGGTCCTACCCCACCACTCCTCGTAACACACACAGAACACACACAGAACACACACAGAATATCACACAGAATATCACACAGAACGTCACACAGATCATCACTTAGTATCTACTCTGACGGGCTTCTTGGTGCCCCTGTCAGAAAAATAAAAAAAGGAAGATTGATTTTTTCTCCCAGAATAGAGGTGATTACATTGTTTCTATCCACCTAAGGCGTCATATAAGCCCTGTGAATGTGTGTTATTTGTGCATCCCTTTGGATAAAAGTATCTGCATTATGACTAAATGATTAGCGTTTGGATCAAATCCCAGCCCCTGACACTACAGGTGAGTCATCTAGGTTAGAGAACTCACCACAGTCACTTTCATCTGAGTCATCTAGGTTAGAGAACTCACCAGTCACTTTCATCTGAGTCATCTAGGTTAGAGAACTCACCACAGTCACTTTCATCTGAGTCGTCTGTGCAGTCGGACGTTCCATCGCAGCGCCAGTTGTCTGGGATACAATGTCCTGTCCCACAACGAAACTGATACGATTCACATCCTTCAAGCCAAACACAAAATGTTGTTTAATAATAATAATAATAATATAATAATAATCACATAACTTTAACCCAAGGTTATTTAATTTCTAATCTGTTCATGAATCCCATAATAAACATTTCTTCCCAGCCATCCTTCACAAACACAGTCAATAAATAGACACAAAGACCTCTTCTTTAATCAAAACACTGAGGCGTATTAGGGAATGTCTCGTACTGATGGAGAGTGGTGTTAACAGCATCGACAGGCCTCGGGAATGAGTGGGCCTGCCATCCTCCCAGACAGTTACACAACAGCGCACTCATCCCAAGCCTCCTTTTGATCTTGTAACTGAGTGGCATCTCAGGAGATAAGGTACCACCACTCCACCTTCTCCGACGGGCTCCAGGAGATATCGACGGGAGCAGCATAGTTCAGTGGCAGAGCGTTCTGTCAGACGCGTACCATACAGGAATGCGCAATTCTGATTGTCTCTCTCTGACAACCTGATTTATGGTGCATGCGGTTCCTTGTCAGTAATGTAATTGGGATAAATAGTGGTACCGGGTGGTACCGTAAACCCTGAAACCCAAATTCTTTGCTGAGGGAGAAGTGAGGTGGTGGTTGGTGGTGCATGCCTGGGGTTGGTGGTCTTATCCGCTACCTTTACACTCCCTCCCTTCTTGGTCAAACATGTGCAGGGGATGAGACAGGTTGTTTGTTTTTTTACACTGAGCCAACTTCTCAGCTCCTAAGCAAACAGGAGACACTGAACCCAAATAATGAACCAAATTCGTAGGCCTGATTTCTTTAAATTCTTAATTACATTCAATCACACATTGTAATAAATCTACAACCACCTGTCAGTGCAACTCAAATGTAAACACTTCCACATAGTTAAAATGCTAACATAACATTAACATTAACGTATAAAAAGCCAAATGAATTCATATGATTTAGCCATCATGTAAATCAAAGGTATCAATGCCTAAAACTGTAACTGACAGACAGTACTGTACTTGGAACAGCCTCTTACTCTTTGTTGCATCTAGGATCGGCGGTACCTATCAGCCACCCTCCCACGCTACGATCTCCCACATCACAACAAAATTACCTCAAATTCCAGTTGTGTTGGAGCAACTCACACGATAAGGATATGTCAAGAACAGGGTCAGTTGTGAGCTTAATCGCGGTTGTTACTGTGGCGTGTTGGTGTCTAAGTGTGCTTCGAAACAATGTTTAGCGTGACGATCACAGAACACAAGCAAAGGCAAAAGCAAAGAGATGATTCACTCTTGCCCTTCATCACACACAGAAAGAAAATAAGAGTTGGCTGAAAAAACCTCAACCCCCATTCGTTTGACTGATGCAGTGTGAGCAGACAGCTCGTTGTATGAGAGTCAGCGGTTTATCATCTCCTTTATGTAATGTGCTCTTTAAAGACGGATCACTTCCACTTGAGTAGTGGGGTCGAAGCCCGTGCTACTGCACTAAAAGCGTTACGAGGGCCTTCTCGTATCATGACGTCTCGTCTCAGATTAATTAGCCCACACCACCACCAACCACTTTCAAACCACGCCAGCCAAATGGGCTTCATATTTGACTCCTTCAGCAGCCAATTGGGAGGCAAAACTTTTTCCTGCTCAGTTTACTAATGATAAAATTGCTCCCCCCCGTCAGCTCAAAGGCAGTCTTTGTTGCGAGTCAGCGATCCCTGGAGGCTGCAGCATCATCTGTAACATGGCAGGTAGGACAATCAGAGCATACAGTATCACAGCCGAGTCCTGGGCACAGTCCTGGGCACAGCGACACCCCTGAGACATCTCAGATCCCCAGGACATCTCTCAGTACGTCCGCAGTCTGAGGGCACTCACAAGTCAAAGTACATCAGTTTTCGTATGAAAGAAAACTGTATTGACCAACCTAAACATTTTCATAAGGGAAAAATGACCACACAAGAAGAAGCACCGTGTGGGACAGAGAAGTGAAAGTAGGGTCACTGTTCAGACACTCTATAGCATTGAGAGATGGTCACAAGCACAGCCTGTTAATACTGCTCTTTAGGGTTAACAACTTAAAGCGTTCGCCAAAAGGAAACCAATCCTCTGGGACCTTCAAATGGAGCCAGTGTTTCCTGACAGTATCAATTCTGGGAAAGGTGACTGGCAGACCAGAGTGGACTTCTCAACAGTACGATCTTGTGTTGAGCTTGTTCTTACATTCAATGAAATCATCCTCTTTGTAACTATGTCTTAATCCTTAAATTGTTTTTTCTTCCTGACAAAGATCAAAATAGATCTCATTTAACCGTGCTAATCACTGTTACAAGGAAACAGTTAGGAGCAGAGGGCCTTAAATGATGCAAAGCTGCTGTTAAGAAAGTGGTATTCTAGGATTGGTCCTTTTTTTCGTTCGTGTCTTTGTTTTGCCTGTTTTCTTTAGTTTGCCGTGTTTCTTCTCCCCCCCTCTCCCTCACCAAGTCTTTTCTAATTAGCCAACTTAAACCCACAGCAGGGAGAAGCCCACCCTCTCCTGGGAGGAAGAGGAGGACAGCCTACCACCACAAACAAAGAGGAGCAGCAGAGGAATTTTCATTAGAATGAAGCCTCCCCAATGCCCCCAGACCCCACTGGGACCCCACAAAGGAGCCGAGCCAGCAGGGCTGCAACCTCATAACTGGAAGTGTCACCGCGCAGAAGGCACGGTGGAGGTGTCACCGCGCAGAAGGCATGGTGGAGGTGTCACCGCGCAGAAGGCACGGTGGAGGTGGACAGCGCAAAGCACAATACGGTCAAGCTTCCTCCAAAAACAACAAGAGTCAACAAGAGAAGTCACCTACACCATCCCAACCCCCCACCCTCAACACCACCCCCTCCACACACACACACACAAAACGTCTGCCCCCCCCCCCCCTCCCCCCCTCGCCCCCAAAACATCTCTTTCTAATCATCTGGGGCCCCTGAGAGACATGTTCCGTCTTTCATCAATACTGCCTTGTTTCGCTGCGTCCCCTCGCGCTCTTTCAATGTGTGCGGAGAAAATGTCTGGCAGCGTGGTGCGCGCTGGATCCATCCATGCTGTCACAGCGAAGTGCTGCTGCCCATTTCATATGGAAATCAATGCAGCAGAATGCAGTCAATTGCCAAACAACTGACTTTGGCTCTCAGCGCTACACACAAAACAGAGAAAGCCCAAGGGAGTTTGGTATTGGCATGAGTACAAAAGAAGCCAAGGCGTGATGAATGAAGCCTTACTTATAACCCATAGTTAAATAAAAGAATCATGCAAAAACTATATATAATTCAGATATCATGGACTGGAATTAATTGACTTGATGTTCTACACTAACGGAGCACAGTAAAAAAAAATATAATAAATAATAATAACTTTCTTGACTCTATATCTCATTATAACACAGGCTGCCACTCCAGTACACCAGGAGCGTTTAGTTAGCCTAAACTCTGCACCCTCTTCATCACAGTAGTCTGGAAAATAAGCAGAGGGTTCTAGAACATGTAAATGTAGAACATAGGCAGAGGGTTCTAGAACATAGGCGGAGGGTACTGCAACATAGGCGGAGGGTTCTAGAACATAGGCGGAGGATTCTAGAACATAGGCGGCGGATTCTAGAACATAGGTGGAGGATTCTAGAACATAGGCGGAGGGTTCTGCATGAAGGGAAAGGATTAGAGGCCTCTGTTTGTGCCAACTGTGTTAACTTCTGTTCCTGTTTCTAATACAGTGAGTTGCTTAAGGATTTACACCGGAAAAAGTCTCCAGCATGTGTAAGGTTTAGCATGCACGTGCAGCCCAGAGGTTTTGGTGCCGGGTGAAATTTCAGGACCAATATACAAGTGTTCTTGTGTCATTACAAACTTGAACTCATAGCCCAATATATGAGGCTCAATCTAAGTATTCAGGAAAAACTGTGTTTTGAAATGACAGGGAGATTGTTTGTATACTTACAGGACAATACTGTAACAGCACTGATGTTATGTGTTGTTGGACAGTGATTAAATTGATGCACTACCATTTCCTAATATATTATCATCGTCTTCAGAAAAGTGCCAGTATAACGCAGTGTGTCATTGCACTGTGTGTGCCAATCAGGCCTAGCTATGGTTTTAACATAACCTGTTATTAACTGTTGTTTGCTAATGATTATGGTAAAAAAACACATTCTTTTCAAATATTCAAATAATTGGTCAGCAGAAAATGTGTTTTGAATATTTATAATTGCACATAAACAAGAGATGGTCAACTAACCATGAGAAGGGTTCTCCATACAGGACCTTAGTAGTATGACTTATTAACCGTTAATCACCTGAAACCGTGTTGCATTAGCTATTTGTGCCAACGCAGGCACTCTGCAACATATCAACACATTGACAACTTGACATTGAAGTCACACATTAAACAGTCAGCTAGTTGAACTACACTACCTTTGAAAAACCTTGACGAAGCAAAAATGTGCGTGAACCCATACTCTAGAGGACCCAACGGAAATTAGGCTCAATGGATTAAAGAAAGTAACCTGTCTGACTGCATCAAGGCTCTTTTGGTCATTTCCTCTCAAACGCAGGGTGAATAAATCTGGATTAAATCAACCATTCCTGCTTCACATTTCTGAGGAGATCAACAAGAACCATGTCCCTTAGCTGGATGCAAACTGCCCCAAGTCAGAGCAGAATGTCCAAATGTCTCTTTTTCTGTTATAATCTCAAACGTGGTCTGTAGCCTGAATGTTTAAATCCATTGTAGCGATATAGGCCGACACATCCCAGTTCAGTAACTTGTATCAAAGGTAGGCCTGATTCTCCAATGAGAAACACCTGCTATTAAATAATAAAGCAATTACACTCAAGAAAGCCCTGGCTTGAAACTGTGGAAACTCCCTGCCACTCCAGTTAAAGTAAGAACAAGTGACAAACACAATACAGCATCAGATTATAAATTAAGATTGTTTTCTTTTGTCCTGGAATGCGAGTCAGCCAACTCAGGAGGTGGTTAGATAGGAAAGTAAAAATATTCTAGTGAAGAGGCGGCCAGATGACTACTGGGTGAAGACTTTCCCCTTGTTGTTTACACGCACGCCTGTTGTTACTTATGTAGAAATGGTTGCTTTCAGCAGCAGCTGCAGCGTAATTAGTTGCTTGATTCACACTAAGGAGCTTACATACTAAGGGTTGGGCAAAAGGAAAGCAGATTACAATTTGAGCAGTAGGCTCTGGAGGCTACACCAATGTGAAAGACACTAATTTAACCAGCATATAGGCTGGTTAAAAAAAAACTACAGAAGTAATTGAATCAAAGAGTTGTACTTATTAAGATGGTATCAAATAATTTTTCATTTAACATGTCTCGCTCGTCAAACTGTTACATTGTCCTAAATAAGGTTTCTACCAGTAGCTTGCAGTCCGCACAGATTGTCTGGAAGTCACATGCTTCCTCCTGTTACCTAGCAACGGCAAAGCTCAGGCAAAAGTTCTCCAGGAGAACTTCCAATCTGTCTGTGGAAGGCTTTTGTACTAAACCTTTGAAAATACATTACAGTCGACTTTGATTTTAAAAAACTGCTTTAAATAAATAGGGATAATTTCACACAACAGTTTACTGAGGCACCAAGGGGAACACAAGTGTCTTGAACCATAACAATGTATCCAATGGCCATCTGGTGTATCTAATTTCTAGATTTCAAATTGGATGGTTGTTTGGAAATTCAAATCAATAGATAAAAAAAGATTCTCAAAAATAATGAAATTATGAAAGAGTATCTTCCTTGTGTCAGTCAACTTTCTATTCTGAAGTGCAACAAGTGCTTTCCATCAATGGGATGGAATCACTACAACTTTGTTGGTTCACAGTGAATCAAACTGGCTAGAGGCCATTAAATAAATACATGTAAACCTGCTGGCCTTACCTTGAGACTGGCACCGGATAAAACACAAAATAAATATAAGGAGAAGTTTTATTGGCAGTGTTCTCCACATTCTGTTGCTGGGTCCCGGCCGGTCCGTCCAGCTCCGTTTGAAGCCGGGCAGATGAAGGTTCTCTGGGGACTGGGATGCCAGCGCTCGCCTCTCTCTCTCTTGTCCCGCAAGTTGATGAAAAGGGGCGTTTACAAAGCCCTAGACAGGACGCTCCCCTAGCCCGGCCCTCCGGATAAAAACCCTTAAACCTCCAGCCCTGGAATCTGCATAATGCCATTCCATTGCCCAGGCTGTCTCATCTGCGCGTGATTTGACATCGCGTTGAGTGCTACAATAATATAGCCTACTTAATGGGGGACAAAATAAGTGCAGAGCAGCTTCAACGTACACATAAAGGCTGTGTCTATTTCTATAAGAACACAATTATCATATTCAAATTAAGATTCCATAAAATATTCTGACAAAAATTCCCTTTAAAAAGAGATATTCAAACTATGTCCGTCCGTCCCCTGTCCCCCTGAACCATGTAAGGCTACCTAACATTGGTCATCATGTGTTGCGTGAGTTTAAAACGTGGGATGTAAGCCGGATAGAACGGTTGGAACGCTACATCATTCAGCAACTTTGGGAAATAAATTGTTAAGGAGTTGTGACTTGTATTTATATAGCTCCACTTGTTGCACTTAGTTCTGACACAATGTTATTCAGCTTCGGGGTGACCTTGGTGACGGTACGGGATTGCACTGGAGTCAAGACTCAGTACGACAGTCAGGGGAGAAGTAAAGTATCCCATGCCCCGAATTAGTCTACGCATCTTTCGAGTTTAGCACTTTAGAGATAGATTAGCCATTGTTTTGTATACTGTAGCCTACTTAGGCCAACCTTTGTGTAAAACGATTGATCTTTTATCTAAATATGTTTGGCAAATTAGTCTAGGCCTACCTAATTGCCACAAATCTTACAGTTGTATTCAAGGCATCGGTCACATAGACAGGTAGAAATCTGAATGTCAATGATACACATGCTCCTCACATGGGCTAATGAATAAAATGATGAGTTGAAAAGTAGGCTAGCAACAGCTCAATAGTAGCACGACAGCCCCACCACGCGACGGATTAGAGGTTAAATAGTACACCCCGTTGTGAGCCACCGTTGCTTTCTATCGCTAATTTAAGAATATAAAATATAAATTACATAGGCGTGTACAACATTGTTTTGGGTGTATTAGCAGCTTCTAAACTGATTTCATCTATACGTTTTTGTTGTGGAACGAAAAAAACATCGCATTCATGCAATCCTACAAACAGTTGCCAATAGCAACAGCTGAAACTTTGTTGCACTCTCAGTGGGACATAACAAAGGACGAGTTGAAGGCTACTAAACAGCCGTTTTGAGTCACTTTTTAGGCTTTCGGTATGGCATCACCTCAAAGAAGTTCCAAAGATCTGAAAACGAAGCTTACTGACACTAAACAGGTATACTAAAATTCCTAGTCAATTTGATCAACTGTCTGGTACAGTAGCAGAGGCTACTACCTGCACTGTAGCTAGCTAGCTTGACTATAGTAAGCTTTTGTTATAAACGATAAACTATTGATGGTCATTTGTATAACATTTGCCTACCAGTATGAACCATATTGATCAATCACGTAGACTAATGCGTTTCAATTTAGGATATCTGTCATCCTTATCCTCTTCCGCAGGACGTGGAAGATGTGCACAGGGCATTGGAGAAACTCCGGTGTCTTTCCAAAGATGACAAGAGTGAGGCAGGGATGCTGCGCTCCAGGATAGATGAGCAGTCAAGTTTAATCTGTATTTTGAAACAACGAGCTGACGAGATGCTATGTCGATGTCAGGCTCTAGAAAGTATAAATTCAGAGTTGGAAGCCCATAGAGCAGATGTATATGCAGAGCTTGAGGGTGAAAGAAAGAAGTCGTCCTACTTAGAGAAAAGATTCATGGATTTGGCAAGTAATCATCAAGCCATGATTATTTTTAAGGACGAGTATAAAACACAAAACACCAAACTTAGACAGGAAAACGAACAAATTCGAGAGGAGAACAATACACTTTTCTCTCAAGAGTTAGAAGAAAAAGAGGCAGTTATTCTGAAGCTCACAACAGACATGCACACACTTGTTGAGGAGCACAGAATTCTTCAAAACAAGTATCAGTAAGGAAACATATTTTTACACCAGAGATTATTTGACTATTCAAATTTTAAGTGTTCTATATCTACCACAATGTGTTTTCTACTAAATTAGCTCCACTGTCAATATGCATATTTAATGAGTAATGATTACACTACAGGGACACATGTGATGGCATTCAGGCAACCCATCAGGAACTTACAGGACGTCATCAGTCAAAGGAGACATCTTTGTCTAACCAGTTACGTGACGTGCAAAGACAGCTAACTGATGCGGCAGATATGTGCACAGGTGAATCTGACAAGATCAGTGACTATGCAAATAACATTTGATTTAAATTATTAGATTAATGCACTCATGTCCATAAACTTTGATGGTGCTTTTATCCGTCAGAATTAAACCAACAACTTCAAAAGGCAAGAGAGACTTACTCTTTGAAAGAGACGGAGATGAAAGAAACAGTAGAAAGCCTAGTGAAGGAGAAGGACACATTACTGAATTTATCCATACAAAGAGGAAAGCAGATACAGGTAATATTATCCACAACGCTCTAGAATAACTACCACTAACAGATTCAGGTAAAATTATTCACAACGCTCTAGAATAACTTCCACTAACAGATACAGGTAATATTATCCACAACGCTCTAGAATAACTACCACTAACAGATACAGGTAATATTATCCACAACGCTCTAGAATAACTACCACTAACAGATACAGGTAATATTATCCACAACGCTCCAGAATAACTACCACTAACAGATACAGGTAATATTATCCACAACGCTCTAGAATAACTACCGCTAACAGATACAGGTAATATTATCGAGAACGCTCCAGAATAACTACCACTAACAGATACAGGTAATATTATCCACAACGCTCTAGAATAACTACCACTAACAGATACAGGTAATATTATCCACAACGCTCCAGAATAACTACCACTAACAGATACAGGTAATATTATCCACAACGCTCTAGAATAACTACCACTAACAGATACTGTGAAGTTCAACATTTTGTTAAATTGATTTCCTTGCAGGACAAACAGGAAGAGGTCCTGCTGGTGGAGGCTAGGAGGAAGGAGGAGGAGAGCGGCAGGGTGGCAGCAGAGAAGCGGTTAGCATTAACAATAACAGTGGAGGTAAAAAAGGTATTGGGACGTACATTTCTAAGGTCAAATTCTCTCCCATCAAGGTTTGAAAGGGAGGCAGCTTCCGTGACAGCAAATCTCAAAGTGAAGGCTCTCCAGCAACGACTGGATCAGTCTGTTCAAACGTGTAACCAGCTCAGAAAGGTTGGTTCAAGGGTGGAGAAACGGACTGATTTTATACCATGTCACTACAGAGGAAACATGCTCAGTGCTGTATACCCTTGTTTTTGTAGGATTTTGAAGCCTTTAAAGAGCACAGCAACGACATGCTTACTAAGGAAAAAGACTTGAATGCCAAGCTGCGTCACATCATCGGCTGAAGATTGATACCTCCTTAAAACAGTACCAGTTCATTTCAATATAAAACAGCTAAATAAAATGAAACCAGTGCAAAGCTGGTAATGCATTTGGAAAACCAAAGAAAACGAAAGATTCTAACAACATGTTTTGCATTTTATTAAATTCAAATGATTTACAGTAAGTTAAGTTTAGTACATTTATTTACAGGCAAATAAGTTGAAGTAAAAAAAACTATTTCGTACACCAATTTACCCACATCCAAGGACACTGGAACGCTGTGCTGGTCTCCTTCAGAGTACCCCGCTGGCCCAGCCTGTGAACACTTCAGCCACCAGGAGAGTCCGCCAGAAAAGCACTGCATCATGAGACCACGTGCTACTATCAGCTTGTCGTCCCCAGACAGTTCATCCATTCCCAAGATAGCAATGATACCCTGTCGGGATTGGTAGTCCTAAGAAAGGAAGGGTCTGCTGTGCTTTGTGCAGGTCAATTGGTTATAGGTGTCAAACAATCACTGGTAGCCAGTACATTTAGATTTATTCATTTAGCAGACGCTTTTATCCAAAGCGACTTCCAAGAGAGAGCTTTACAAAAGATGAAGCATACATTGTGAAAAGCAAGTGCCAATGGGAAGAACCATAAGAGCATGTAGTTAAACAAGTTACAATTAAACAACATGAACCTCAAAAAGTGCAAGAAGAAAATAGTGCCTGTAGAAAAAGCAAGCAACAATAATATAATTCACAGCGAGTACAAGAAGTTAAATCAGTTACAACTAACCAACAAGAGCAACAAGTCTCTAAGTAAGAGTCATTGTGATCCTGGAAGAAACTAACATCAGGCCCAGCAAATCATCCCTAAGTACCCCGTAATCATCCCGGCTAAACCCTCCATCTCCCACGATCTCTCAATCACCCTGGGATCTGCGACGGTGACCCCTTCATCCTCTGCCAGGAACCTTGGGGTTACCATGGACGACGAGCTCTCCCTCACGGCCCACATTGCTGCGGTCTCCCGGTCGTGTAGATTCACCCTCTACAACATCCGGAAGATCAGGAGATACTTGTCTGAGCACTCCACCCAGCTGCTAGTCCAAGCACTTGTCCTCTCCAAGTTGGACTATTGCAACTCGCTGCTCGCTGGTCTCCCAGCATGTGCAACCCACCCTCTTCAGAGGATTCAGAACGCAGCGGCCCGCCTGGTCTACAATCTACCCAGACGCTCCCATGTTACCCCGCTCCTCATCTCTCTCCACTGGCTACCTATCATGGCCCGTATCAGATTCAAGACCCTGGTATTGACCTTCCGAGCAGTGAACGGATACTGCACCCGTCTACATCAAGTCTCTCCTGCAGCCTTACACTGTTGTACTCTCGGAACACGTGCGTCTTGAGCCTTTTCTTGAAGGTGGGGAGACAGTCAGTGTCTCTGATGGAGAAGAGCTTGGGTTGGGAGCGGGTGCTCTTGAGAGGTGGGACCACCAGACGGTTGTCAGAAGAAGACTGTAGGTGGTGGGTGGGGGTGTAAGGCTGGAGGAGAGACTTGATGTAGTCGGGTGCAGTCCCGTTCACCGCTCGGAAGGTCAGTACCAGGGTTCTTGAATCTGATATGGGCCGTGATGGGAAGCCAGTGGAGGGAGATGAGGAGCGGGGTAACATGGGAGCGTCTGGGTAGATTGAAGACCAGGCGGGTTGCTGCGTTCTGAATCCTCTGGAGAGGGTGGGTTGTGCATGCTGGGAGACCGGCGAGCAGCGAGTTGCAGTAGTCCAACTTGGAGAGGACAAGTGCTTGGGCTAGCATCTGGGTGCTAGACAGGTATCTCCTGATCTTCTGGATGTTGTAGAGGGTGAATCAAGACAAAACATATCTGAAGAATTTTCTGCAACTGTAGTGTTCATCTTCAACAGTGTTGTCCATGATGTGTCTATGTTTGAAGATCAGAGATTGTTGCTCCACTAGAGAGCGCTCCACTGTTATTTCAAATTAGAAAATAAAATAACAACTGGCAAGTTAAGGTACTGTCAAGCAACCGAAATAAATATATTTAGATCGTATTTTAATGGAGGATATATATATATGGTATAGATGTTCTGTAAATGTACATTGATACAACCAACACCAATAATTATAATAATACAGGCTGAATAAGTCACCGTCCTGTAACTGATAATGGCAGTGTGCTGGAAAAACCTTTCTTTAACATTTTTGAGAGATAGGATAACAGGCCTCAGACTAAATAATTGGAGGTTTTGCTGCATAATGCCATCCTGTTAGACACTTTCTTTTTTAAAGCACACCTGGATGAATACTTAAAACAGCATGTCTTTCAGCATACCTCACAGTGTCACATACTGTATGTTGTTTTTCACACTGCAATAAATCAAAGCAATTTACAAAAATGTTTGTGCCTACTCATAATTGTGGTTATTCATTTAATGTAGGTTTCCAAAAAAAAGATTTTGATGTTATGTGCCGATTCATAACATTCACAGCAATCAATCAAAGCGCATCTAGCTAAGACAGGTAGACAATATGCACCAAGCAAAAAGCTCACTGGCCAGAGAGACTGAATGCAAGAATCATCTTTTCATTTTTTAAGGGGAGGTACTACAGGTGAATAAAAAAAAAAATCCTGTTCTTCTATCAGAATGCCCTCTGAACATGTCTTGATATTCCAAGTACAAAGCAGTATGTAACATTGTGTGTTTACCTATTATGAGCCAAGAGTTGTCTAGCTTGACGTGTGCTAGATGTCATTTTGAGAAAATCGCTGTTAAACATTTTGAAGTGTTAGAATGTGTTCTCTCTATCGCTCTGTGTCCCCCCCCTCACTGCCATGACAAAAAAGTTAATAGCACTATATGATTTGGCTAGCCATATGCTTGAGAGAATAAGCTTTCCAACAATATACAATTCCTTTAAGTTATTTCTTAACTTGCTGAGACAAATTACAATAAAATATGGTAACAGACCATGATTTAAGGTTTTGTTTACTTGGCGAAGGTTGTATAAAATCATTAAAAAATATATATTTTTGGCAATAATTGTGGCATGTTATGAAACTTTACTGGTTATAGAACCAAAATATCAAAAAATATCCACATTGACAAACTGGAAAAAAATCTGTGTTTTTACCTGTAGTATCCCAAACACAATAACCTTAGGACAATAATTTACATAAAAAATCTGTTCTTTGTTTGAACAGCTTGCAATGTGGGCCTCAGCTTGACTTTCCATGTGTTCTTAGATGAAAGAAAAGGTCCTGTAAGTGCTGTTTATCCACGACCAACGAAATCATCAGTGCGTGTCAAAAAGGTCACAGACAGCACCTACGGGGAGATCTTTTTGTGATCTTTCTTTGAATAATGCAGAAACAACATGGAATTTGAAACAATAACCACAAATATCACTACTGCGGTGGACTTTTCCAGGCACATATTTCGTGATAGTAAAAGCTGTCACCTCTCAGAGTGAAGGAGAAAGGTGTTTGGTGCAAACGTCTGGCAAACCATTATTCAGTGCTACATTCTTACATGTCAGCGGCTCTTCTCTGATTCTTCTCAGCCTCCGGGTTTGCAGCATAAAGGGCCCCCATACCCAACACAGCTGGCAGGAACCTGCATGATCCCTCAACTAGTCCATACAAGACCTCCCCCCCGCCCTTAACACACCTTACAGCGCTAAGGTCACAGGTCACAGGCTCGACAACTTATGGTCAAATGGTTAGAAGTCCAGAATGTGGAGCACCACATACGTTCAGCTATATTTCTATGATGGTTACAGCTTCGTATAACCATCTGAATTTCTCTATTCCAACCCCACGTTTTTCCTCACACACCCACAATGATCTTAACCCAACCTACTTTCATGGTCTAGGGAAGAAAATTGCACAATTAAATGAATTCACTCTAAAGCACTGGTGTCCCTGGGTGATTCCATACTGCAGCTCCAGGGTGCAGATATCTACAGCTATTTCCTTCATTTATAGAAGTAAGGATTGTAGAGTAGTAATGAATGGAGAGTCCACGTAAACTGCCTTTAAGTTTAATTGACCAAACACGAAAAATGTCACTATACTCCCTGACTAAAATCCAAAGAGGTATTTTCATGGTGTACTCCATTCACAGAGAGAGAGAGAGAGAGAGAGAGAGAGAGAGAGAGAGAGAGAGAGAGAGAGAGAGAGAGAGAGAGAGAGAGAGAGAGAGAGAGCAACACTGAAACATGACAATAACCTTCCCCTAGGTGTCTCCCTTAAATGCCACCTGACAGCAACAACGAACGTTAAACAATCTGGCAGGGACATTGCAGGATTTTCTCTCCGGCTCTATATCAGTGCTTCTCAATTTCTTCACATGTGGATTTAGTACATTGTTCACCAGTGGTTATCACACATATTATTTGTGTTTTGGTTATCACACAAACTTTTGCAATCAATGGAAAAGCCTTAAACTTGATCAACATGAACTGACACTACATAACCATGAGAAAATGGGGGCACCAAAGGGCCTGTAAATTATAGATGAACGAAGATAAGGAACATCCATAAATCTTCAATACAAATAATTACAAGCCACAATGACTGTGCATTTCAAGTGACGACTGTTTTAGGCAGGATCATTAACCCTTTTAATGGCCGCTGGACAAGGGCTTTCTCCCTACACAATGAGGATTACCAGATGAGGTTCATGCACTGACATTTGAACACATGACAACACAGTTGGGCCCTGTGGTATGTATCTTCTCCCTATTGTACGCATATGGTAAACACAGCAAGTGGTGATATCAGACTTGTAGAATGAAGAAAAAGTATACGTTTAATGTGATGAGAGACTTCTGTAAATCAATGCTAAATCCCTGCCAAGAAAACATTACTTCATCCAGGTGGATCAAAAGATCGCAATCTTTGGAGGACTTTTGTGGTGTGATCTCCAACACCCCAACAGGAGGAAACCGCCTCTCTGCCTGTTCCTTCACTGCCTCTGGGGGATAACAGGAGTCTTGACGGGAGAGTAGTGGGGCTGTGGCAGGTTGTCCTTGCTTATAAAGGAGGAGGGAGAGTCTGGGCCAGACACACTGTGCCTCAGGATGGCTGCTACTACACACTCAGGGAGATAAGTCGAACAATCCATCGCTACTGTTCTCTCAACACCCAAACCTCAGGAGCCTGCGATCAGGGGGATACTAGGATTACAGGTTACTGGACACACTAACGTGTTGAACTGGGACCTCATTCAGGTAATCAGTTTGGAGATTTCCTATTCTCTTACTTTATTGCCTACCGTTTTTTGTCTTTTTTTTTTTTTTGGTCTGCAGATTGTGATACATTTACACAAATAACTTATTTCCTACCATAAGATGAATATTGTTGTAAATCGGAAATAATAACAGTTTTGGTTCACATTAATGAGAAGTTGAATGAACACCATGCACATACATCAGTTTTACCATTTCCATGTATTAATTCATTCGTTGTGTTTTCTCACAATACTCTTTTACTAGTTTTTTCTCTACAAGAGGGACAATGGTGTCCCCTTCCGTGACCCTGCTTCTGTTGGTCACAGGCTTAACCAGCGTTTTGGCTCAGGATTACTATGAGGAGAGAAAGTTAAACAAGAAAACAAGGGGAAATCTGCTGGCTGCAAATAATGAGAAAAAACATGACGGACAAGGTAGGAAACCCCTTCAATCTGTCCTGTTGAAGAAAAGAGGCTTCTTACATTGTCAAACATTGGGATTTGAGTGTTCAAAACCACAGTTAGCTTGCACAGGAACTTTGGATATGGATCTTGTGTTAGGAAGTCTTCTCCTATCTACGATGTTCCCAAGGTGTGGATATCCTGGGGCATTTGTTCTTTATGTGTAGGGAGTCAGGTGGCTGAGTGGTGAGGGAATCGGGCTTGTAATCCGAAGGTTGCCAGTTCGATTCCCGGTCAAGCCAACTGACGTTGTGTCCTTGGGCAAGGCACTTCACCCTACTTGCCTCGGGGGAATGTCCCTGTACTTACTGTAAGTCGCTCTGGATAAGAGCGTCTGCTAAATGACTAAATGTAAAAAATGACTAAATGTAGATATCCTGGGGCATTTGTTCTTTATGTATATCTGTCTATCTTGATTTACTCTTACATTTCTGGATCTCCCATTTAGATGTTGCATCAAGATAGAAAGAGTTATGGCTGTAGAGTTATTACAGAGCAAGAAAAGTTGTGTTCACATATGTGTGAGTGAGTGAGCAACAAAAAAAGTTAAACAAAAGGCTTTTTTGAAACCCTTTTCCACAACATCTGCAGATGTCACAATACATAACCCAGTAGTGACCTCTTCCCTGGCCTGTCAGTTCTTGTCTGGGTCTGACCCTCCTCTGTGTGTGTGCAGCCATCCTGGACGAGGACTGTGGCCTGGAGGTCTCCTTCCTGCTGGACAGCTCAGAGAGCGCCAAGGAGAACCACGAGCAGGAGAAGCGCTTCGCCATGGACGTGATGGAGCGCCTGCAGGGCGTGCGCCTGCAGACGGGCCGAGCCGTCAGCTCCCGCTCCGCCCTGCTGCAGTACAGCAGCCATGTCATCATCGAGCAGACCTTCAAGCAGTGGAGGGGCGTGGACGACTTCAAGTCGCGCATCGCTCCCATCGTCTACATCGGCCACGGCACCTACACCACCTACGCCATCACCAACATGACCAAGATCTACCTGGAGGAGTCCAGCCCCGGCAGCATCAAGGTGGCCGTGCTGCTCACCGACGGCATCTCCCACCCCAGGAACCCCGACCTCTTCTCAGCCGTGGCCGACGCCAAGAACCAGGGGGTCCGGTTCTTCACGGTGGGCATCACCCGGGCGGCCAACGAACCCGCCAACATAGCCCAGCTCCGCCTCGTGGCCAGCTCGCCAGAATCCCGCTACCTCCACAACCTACAGGATGTGGACATTCTGGAAAAGGTCCTGGTAGAGATTGTGAGTATGATCCTCTAAGCGGCCTTGTTTCTCTAGGAATGCCACCCAGTGTGGCGCAGACGCTCTCAGGTGGGCGCGTGTGCGCGTTCTGTTGAGTTTGACTGAATAGGCTGATATGCCCAGAAGAAAAGAAGTATGACAAGATAATCATCGGTTCTCACTGACTCCCATGAATTGAGAGATTTGGGTCCAGGTACATCTGTTTGGTGATTGACAGCTGTGTGTTATGAGTGTGTGCCCCACGACATTTCCATCAGCAGTGGCAGACCGCGTCATATACCTTTTTGTCTCGGTAATGACAAACACAGGCTCTTGTGGGCGCACCACAAATTCCTGGAAGTGGAAATTCACTATTTCTATTGAATAACGTGTGGTTTGTAGTTGTGCTGAGGGAATGCCTGCAATCTGAAGAATTTCAACAAGCAATATACTGTAGGAAGCAGCTGGGCATGAACGTCTGACACGGTGTGACACAGGAGGATGATTATGTTATATAAAGAGATTTAGAAACATCACAAACAGCAATATAGTGTAGAATAATATAATATATAACTTAATAATGCAATGTCTTTATTTTGTTTCCAAATGCATTTCAATGGAAGGCTCTGTGAACAACATCAGTGTTGATGTAGAAATCGTATGCAACATGAAAAGTCTTTGTGATCAATCTTGTTGTTTGGTCTTTCTACACAGGTTAACTTAGCTGACGAAGGGGTAAGTACAATCCTAATTAAATCATCTTCATTCCACAAATATTTAACCAAGTTCAAAAGCCATGTGTGGGGTCAAATGAAGTATTCTTTTGATTCTGAAAGCTTGTTTTGTCTCCTTCAAGTGTCCCCTGGCTCAAAGCTGCGCGTGTGAGAAAGGAGAGAGAGGGCTGAGCGGCCCTGCTGTAAGTACATCACACTGCACCATGCCATCATACAACACTTTCCTTTTCAAGTGCAACACAGTGGCTTCTCCCTAACAGGTGCTTTTCCTAGAAATCTTGTAAAGAGGTTAGGTTGTTAGGTTGGGATCTGGATAACTGTTAGGTTAGGTTGTTAGGTTGGGATCTGGATAATCTTGTAAAGAGGTTAGGTTGTTAGGTTGGGATCTGGATAATCTTGTAAAGAGGTTAGGTTGTTAGGTTGGGATCTGGATAATCTTGTAAAGAGGTTAGGTTGTTAGGTTGGGATCTGGATAATCTTGTAAAGAGGTTAGGTTGTTAGGTTGGGATCTGGATAATCTTGTAAAGAGGTTAGGTTGTTAGGTTGGGATCTGGATAATCTTGTAAAGAGGTTAGGTTGTTAGGTTGGGATCTGGATAATCTTGTAAAGAGGTTAGGTTGTTAGGTTGGGATCTGGATAATCTTGTAAAGAGGTTAGGTTGTTAGGTTGGGATCTGGATAATCTTGTAAAGAGGTTAGGTTGTTAGGTTGGGATCTGGATAATCTTGTAAAGAGGTTAGGTTGTTAGGTTGGGATCTGGATAATCTTGTAAAGAGGTTAGGTTGTTAGGTTGGGATCTGGATAATCTTGTAAAGAGGTTAGGTTGTTAGGTTGGGATCTGGATAATCTTGTAAAGAGGTTAGGTTGTTAGGTTGGGATCTGGATAATCTTGTAAAGAGGTTAGGTTGTTAGGTTGGGATCTGGATAATCTTGTAAAGAGGTTAGGTTGTTAGGTTGGGATCTGGATAATCTTGTAAAGAGGTTAGGTTGTTAGGTTGGGATCTGGATAATCTTGTAAAGAGGTTAGGTTGTTAGGTTGGGATCTGGATAATCTTGTAAAGAGGTTAGGTTGTTAGGTTGGGATCTGGATAATTGTTTCATTTCTTCTTACAGTTTAGCAGAACAGAGTGGCTTATTCTCCTCACCAGCATTCTTAACAATATTGCAGTTTCTGCCAAAGATGTTGTACACGGGTGTTTACAGTGAGCTCTTTGTCACTGTTGCTACTCTACAATGTCTGTTCACGCAAGTTATTGCGCATTTTCCACCCTGCATAAGATGTCCCCCATGGAAACCAGGGCACATTGTAGAGCCCTGGTCCCAATAAAACAGGACCTTTGACCGGCATGAATAACAGTTCCACCCCCATTGTGAGGGAGCGCTACTCAGGGATGGAGAATGTCAAAAGGCTTTGAATGTGTGTGAGGGAAATGGTTCCTCATCGACAACATCATCTGTGCATGACTCCCCTACCACCCCATCCCCCCCAACACACACACACACACATTTACACACATGCACACACAAACACACACACACACACACAAACACACATGCACACACATATACACACATGCACACACACACACAAGCACACACACATGCACACACATATACACACATGCACACACACACACACACACATGCACACACACAGACGCACATGCACACAAACAGAAGGCTGGCATCTCCTCTGTCCTCAGTCTCAGACTGTGACCGTTGGTCTTCTGATGCCAGACAGCTGTGTCCTCATCAACCAGGTGCTTTCTCCTCAGAGAGATTCCTCACATTCTTACATGCAGACTTAATGGCTCTGTCATAATTGCTCTCATTAGTTTAAAAGTCACAAACTACTAATCTGCTATGGATACTCATAGTCATGCTGTCCAGGTGCAATGGCAGTAGGACCTTTCACCTGTGTCAGGCGCTAGCATGCCCACTGGAGTAACACACACTCCAACACAACCAGACGTACACACACACGCACACACACGCACGCACACACACGCACACACACACTCCAACACAACCAGACGTACACACACACGCACACGCACGCACACACACGCACACACACACTCAAACACAACCAGGCGTACGCACACACACGCACACACACGCACGCACACACGCACTCAAACACAACCAGGCGTACACACACACACATGCACTCAAACACAACCAGGCGTACACACACACACACACACGCACACACAGGCCTACAGCTATCCCTCCAGTGAGCTGACTCACATTTTCCGGTCTCCACTGTTTAACAGATCGCACCCCTCTGAGGACCCTTTCCACTTTTATCACTTCTATTATGGAAAAAAGACAATCCATAATAACATACTTTTCTTTGGTGTTCTTTACCACCGATTTGCAGTCAGGTTGATCAAACTCTCACGTAATTTGTTGCATCTTGTTCAGAAATGTTTGTATGAAAAAAAATATTTCATAAAATTCTTATAACATTTGACTAAGTTGTATGAACGGTTTCATCCTGCAGGGGAAAAAAGGTCGTCCAGGTGATGACGGAGCCCCCGGTCCTAAAGGTTCTAAGGTAGCTCACCTTTCATCCTTCACCTCACCGCGGGGACATCTGGGTGGGATTCTGAGAAGCCCATGAGAACTGAGCGATTTATGAGCGGTCTTCTCCTCTTTCGTTTCAGGGTGAAGGAGGTCTGGCTGGACTTCCGGGTCGAGAGGGCGCAGAGGTCAGTAATCTGACACGTATAATGCAAATTCCATTTCTTGGCGTCTTGACGTAGTTGCGGATCGATATTGAATCATTTGTCCTCACTTGCAGGGAAAACCTGGTTATAAAGGAGAGACGGTAAGGTGCTGTGCGATTCTGGCTGATGACAGGTGACGGTGCGTCTGTCGTTGTGACTGTCCTTCCATCAGAGGTAACGTCCTCTCTCCCGTACACAGGGGGAGCGGGGCGAGTGTGGCACTCCAGGATTGAAAGGGGACAAGGTATTCTCCTCCCACTCAAGAGTTTCTTCAATGTATTAAGATTTATATTGCGTGTGTTGTGTTTAGCATGTAGCTAAATCTTCTTATACTGTATCTTGTAGCTACTCGTGTGTTGTTGATGTGTGTCCCACTAACAGGGTCCTGAAGGGCCGCTCGGTGGCAGGGGCCTCAGGGGCTTACAGGTGGGCAAATGTTCTAGAATCAGATACTCTTCCACACACTGAGGCCTTCAGGTGTTGTAGTATGTAATACTCTCTCACACAAACACACACACACACAAGCTCTCTCACTCACACTGAGACTCAACTGTTTATGTCTGTTTATGAAACACACGCCATTCTTTTTAAGATCAAGATGTACATCTCTTCCTGTGGCGCAGCAGCCTTGTGCTGTGAGCGTCACGTCGACAGTAAGACATTAATGTGAGTGTTGGTTCCTGCCCAGGGGTTACCGGGACCACCGGGGGACATTGGACCGGAAGGCTCTCAGGGAAGACAGGTCAGTGGACCAGCCTGGTTCTCCCACACCTCATACTTACCTCACCACCAACATCTGCAGGGACCTTTCATTGTGCTTTTATTATAAGGTTTAAAAGAGGTGCTCTGGCTCTACCACCTATTCTGCTACCTGGCAAGGGAAGGGCGTGTCCGTCTGGTAATAGGCACCTGTGGGAAACATGGGCCCAGTGCCAATTTGTTCCCCTTCATTCGTTTACAAACCCTGGGATTAATGCCAGCGTTCATGGCCCTTCCCAGGTCCTCCTAATGTCAGGGATTGTGTTACTGAACACACATCAGGAACTGCCTACAGCATTGTCAGCTACCTGAACAATCCCAGCCAGGGAATTGTCATAGCAGTTAATAACAGCCTTGAAATGTCAGACGCTTTCTCTCTCCCTGTGAGGACATGCAGGTGTACTTTTCGGAGATAAGGAACAAAAGTGATGGTGGTCTCCTGAAACAGAAGGAATGTTTGGTGAAAAATAAGAAAGGAAGGAAAAGGGAATTTGGAGAAAGTTTCTGAATAAAGAGAGAGCTGGGAGCTGATGTTCTGCTCCTGCTGTTGCAGTAGGTCTACAATCAAATCAGATGTTATTTTTACAAGCCATGTCAGTGAGGGATTCACACGTGCCCATAGAACTGCACATAATCCATAATGATTATTGGTCCTGTGAACATACCTTTGGGTAGGAATGTGAGGTATTGAGCACATTGTGTAGGTCAAGTGGGGATATTTGGTTAGTGTGAAAGTTTGGAATGAAAACTGTTTGGCCTTCAGGTAGCTTTGCAAAAACATGTTGACTAATTAAATTGCCCTTCTTTCTGAAACTAATTTCTATCTAAATAAGTTTCCTCCTGAGTAAATGTCAGGATTACTGTACACTCTGCTGTGAAGCATAGCCTGCAGCCACATAACTCCAGCTCTCAATTGTTTTGTAGAGAGTCTAGTGTTTTTTTGCACAAGCTTGAAGACATTCCCAGTAGACAATGTCTGGCTTTAAGATTTGCCTTGACTTGTTAGAGACCAGCTATTTAGCCCACCAATCTATCTACAACAGTCCATACAATGGCTAAATGATTTACAGCATATATGTTTGAATAATTACATACCTTCAGATTTTTGGTTTTTAATAAGAGGGCCTCTCTTTGTTAGGTTTAGAGGCTACATTTTACTTTCAATTGATGTTGGCTGATGTTGACATTTATGAGGCCACCATCATTTTACACTATCTTTTATTCAAACAGATCAATGATGGATATTAAAGAGTGGTGAATATAGCTTCGCGAAAACAATCTGATACAAAAACACTGGTGTGACCTGAAGCCAAGATTTAATCAGATTTCTGACGTCCCGTCCATCAGCTCTGCAGTTCTGTAGTTCTGCAGTTCTGTAGTTCTACAGTTCTGTAGTTCTGTAGTTCTGTAGTTCTGCAGTTCTGTAGTTCTGCAGTTCCGTAGTTCTGTAGTTCTGTAGTTCTGCAGTTCTGCAGTTCTGCAGTTCTGTAGTTCTGTAGTTCTGCAGTTCTGCAGTTCTGTTGCTCTGTAGTTCTGCAGTTCTGCAGTTCTGTTGCTCTGTAGTTCTGTAGTTCTGCAGTTCTGCAGTTCTGTAGTTCTACAGTTCTGTAGTTCTGTAGTTCTGTAGTTCTGCAGTTCTGTAGTTCTGCAGTTCCGTAGTTCTGTAGTTCTGTAGTTCTGCAGTTCTGCAGTTCTGCAGTTCTGTTGCTCTGTAGTTCTGTAGTTCTGCAGTTCTGTTGCTCTGTAGTTCTGCAGTTCTGCAGTTCTGCAGTTCTGTTGCTCTGTAGTTCTGTAGTTCTACAGTTCTGCAGTTCTGTTGCTCTGTAGTTCTGTAGTTCTGCAGTTCCGTAGTTCTGTAGTTCTACAGTTCTGTAGTTCTGTAGTTCTGTAGTTCTGCAGTTCCGTAGTTCTGTAGTTCTGCAGTTCTGCAGTTCTGTAGTTCTGCAGTTCTGCAGTTCTGCAGTTCTGTAGTTCTACAGTTCTGTTCAGTATTAATCATCTGGCTGTGTGGATGCTGCCTCAGTGTTAATCATCTTGTGGTTCTGATGACAGGGTGAGCGTGGGCCTGCCGGCCCGCCGGGAATTCAAGGAGAAACGGGTACTGGACTTCCTGGTCATAAGGTAAATGACCACATTTACTTGAAACGTTTTCAAATTTGAAACCAAAAAAATTCTGTGGGTTGAAAGTGCATTACTGCTGGTGTCAGTGAAGCTGAACGTGCTCCTGTCTGACTGTGTTTGTCACCCGCAGGGGGATGTGGGGTTCCCAGGCAGACATGGGCCCCCGGGACCCCCTGGCATGGGGGAACCAGGCCTGCCAGTGAGTGAACCAAACACACACATGTACACTGCAGCATGTTACCTGGCCCAACAGTAAGACGGTCACGTTGGGACTCTTTGAGTGTGTGAGAGATGAGCACAGAGAGGACACACGAGCCAGGATGCAAGCTGCAAAGGGAGAGCGGTCTGAGCTCATTGAAAGTGAAATGCTAACACTGTCTGGTGTCATTTACAGGGGCCTCAAGGGCCACAGGGTGTTCAAGGAGAGAAAGGACCTCTGGGCGAGGGATTCCCTGGGCCAAAGGTATGATTACAATTTTATTATAATGATAAAGAACCAATATAGTAGAGCTACATGGTCTGTTTACAAAACGTTCCCCCATTCATCATCTACCTACATTCAGTGCATTGTACTATTTACGCTCGCTATCTTTTTCTAGAATCAGGTCAAATATTTAAAGCTAAATATGCAAACAAATATGTCAGTCCGTCAGCCCTGAGCATAGTACCTGAGAGCTCAGCGACGGCCCTTAGACTGTCAGGTTTCAATCTACTTGAGCTTTACGAGAACTTGAGCTGTTCTCTTGATCTGAACATAGTTGACATTGAAAGCAAGCATTGCTGGCTGGCCTGACATTGCTGTCACATGAAAGAGACTTTGTGGAGTCTCTAGATATTAGGAGAGGAAGCCGTGAATTGGGCTGATTTAGAAGTTGGTCACTCTTGGATACATGGGCTGCATCTGTCCAAACCAGACCTGCTGTGCTCCAACACATCTACCCACAGCTCAAGTGCTCACTTGAGTGTCACAATTCATTCAGATGTGCGTGCGTTGGGTCTGTTAAAACAACCCTGTTTCTCCATGTTGCAACTTGTGAAGAGACTTAAAATATTTGTATTGTGGTCTATGCAAGCATGACACATAGAGGTAAACGGCTGGGATTTACAGTGGATTTGAGCATGATGTCAAAAACAAATGCTCTATGCACACTGTTAAAATACACCTTTTATTTTCGATGACAGATGGTTCTTTGGGAAACCTGCAGTTATGTAATTATCATTACATGTTGAGGCATGAGAATTATCATAAAAGTTAATTGAGTAAACTAGAACAATTTACACATATTTTCTTTATGCTTTATTTCATCCTCTCTATTTCTGTCTAATTCAAGTCAGAACCTGTAAAGAAATCTAATAATGAAACCCAGTTGTATAATATTTAGGTTGTTGTGGTTATTTCCTATAGAAATCTCGATGCAATTACATCTAGGAAAAAGCAGGTCCTGGAAAAAGAGCGTAGCATCGAAAGTGTCCCGAGGCAGCTAAACATGTGCCAGAACACAGCTCGACGCACTGCCTCCTGGGAAGTCCCCCTGCCGTCCCACAAAGGGTCAAGGCACTTCTATAGCAGGGGTCATCCCCCACAATTAATATGTTCCTGTCTGTGTGTCTGCATTTCATCATTGTTGCTGAGGCTATGAACATGCCTAAATTCACCAGCATCCCACTTTTGAGAGGCTGTGTAAACAGATTCAAACTTGACTGTCAGTTATGTAAAAGACTGATTCCCCTCACACATTTAGGATTGCCTCCAATCAGTCTCAGAAAACAGGTGCTAACTGACTCTCTCCTGGCTATGTTCACTCTCTCCACCCTGCTGACGGAAAACAATAAGGGCTTTGGGCTGTGTGTGTGAACCAATGGGAAGGGTCTGTGAGGCAGCCATGTGACTTGTCTTTGTTCCCCAGGGAGACCGGGGGCTGGATGGGCCCAGGGGACCAAGAGGACAGACGGGTGCAGGAATGAAAGGAGAGAAGGTGGGCTGTAAATACGTCAGATAGTGAATGCCATCCATACAAGCTCCCCATGTTGGCCCGACAAAGGAGATAATGAAGTTCATAAAGAAGCTAGAAAGTCCTTTTAGGTCGCAATTATTTACAGGCGCCTTCCTTGGAGTGTTGGTGAGGGGGAAAGGGTCTCTGTGAGGGGACTAAAGGTCTGGCTACTGTGGGAAACGTTTGAGGTGGCAGGATATTTGCACTATGTCTACCTGTTGGACGTGTAGACAAATACAAGTATTGATTTCCTGCCGTATGGTAGCTCGACCTCATGACCGAGTAGACAGTCATATTTGCGGTTGGGTGATGTCAGACAGATCTGACTGTGTCTGTGTTGACCCTCCAGGGTGAGTTTGGCCTCCCTGGGTTTCCGGGCCCGACGGGGCTCACAGGAGCAGGTATCCAGGGAGAGAAGGTGAGGGGGTGACGTGGTAACCTCATCTCAACAAGAATCTCACAGACACAAACTCTTGATATATATATTTATCTCTCTTTTTCTCTTTCCATCCCTCTCTCTGTCTGACTTGTGATGTGTTCCTCAGGGAGTGGAGGGGCCGAGGGGCCCCCCAGGAGTCAGAGGCCCACAGGGGGAGGGTTTCCCTGGACCCAAGGTTGGTGCCATGCTAAGCAAATTCACCAGTCCTCCAGTGACTTTACTGTAGTTTTATTTCCAATGCTTTATTAAAATGTGAGACATCATCATCATCAGACATGGACATGTTTGTGGTATTAGTTATGGGATTAAGCAGTTTTTTGTTTCTTCTAGGGGGATCAAGGATTACCAGGAGAACTTGGGTCTCCAGGTGAGAGAGGCCTTGGTGAACCAGGGGCCAAGGTAAGATTCAGCTGCTTCACCACCAGTCTTCACCAGGCGTCCTGTCCTTCTCTCTGGACTCTGCTCCTGGATGAGTACATGTGCTTCTCTTTCAGGGTGAGCCTGGGTCCTCTGGGCTGTCTGGCCTGCCAGGTCTTCCAGGCGAGGATGGGGCCCCAGGACAGAAGGTATCTTATCCCTGTCATTAGGCATTAGTTTTGATACACAGTAAGCCACACAATTCTCTACCAGCACCCCCTCTTCACTCCTTATTCTCTGTCTCTATTGATCCTTCATCTCTCTCTCTCTCTCTCTCTCTCTCTCTCTCTCTCTCTCTCTCTCTCTCTCTCTCTCTCTCTCTCTCTCTCTCTCTCTCTGTTTCTCTGTCTCTCTCTCTCTGTCTCTCTCTCTTTGTCTCTCTCTCTGTCTCTCTGTCTCTCTCTCTCAGGGTGAGCTTGGTTTCCCTGGCCTGAGAGGTAGTGAGGGAGCTGCAGGGGTGGGCACCCAAGGAGAGAAGGTATGTGTCCCAGCCCCTCAGTCGCTGTCACAAACAGACACAGCTTAGGCACTGTAAGCAGTTGATTGACTGTAAGCCGCTTTGCTACCGCACACAGGGAGACCAGGGTCAGAGGGGTATCCGTGGGTTACATGGACCCCCTGGCGTCAACGGACCTTCGGGGCCAAAGGTGAGAGTAACATGTTTGATCTCCAGTGAATGAATATTCCCCCATTGTTTATGTACGTGTCCATAACACACACATCACAGAAGCAGCTCCTCACTGTGCCACGATGGATTACACTGTTATCTTAACATCTCAGGTCAACCAGCAAGTTTAAGACAGTTGAAACAGAGGCCCACATTCCTCTGCAGGCAGGATGTTGGAAGTTTCAGCATGTGTTTGGATAAAGGGGGTGTTTTAAAATGGAGAGTGGCAGTGAACATCTTGCTAACTCTTCACCTCCAGGGAGAGCCTGGTACACCCGGCCGCCTGGGCATGCCAGGACTACCAGGACGGGCACTGGCAGGCGCCAAGGTAACAAATATACATGTCATCGCCTTGTCTTTCACAGCAGGTCCTGATAGGAAGGCCTGCTGGTCTGTAGATAGGAACTCTGTCACATTGAGATGCATTGTGAGATCCCGTCTCATGAATGTCGTTGTGGTTTCCACGTCTTGTTTGTCTCAGGGAGACCTGGGTCCTCCAGGGCCTTCCGGACCAGTTGGGGAAACAGGCTACGGACTTCCTGGTCCAAAGGTAAGTGCTCAAACGTCACACAGAAGCCGTGCGTCACTTTGCATGAAAGCGTCTGCTAAATGAATACATTACCTTACATAAGAACCGTATAGACAGTAAGCATGTAATAGGTGACCATATGGTACATAAGATACATGTCTTCTGTTTTCACCAGGGGGATCGTGGTAACCCAGGATCTTCAGGTCCATTTGGGCCTAAAGGAGAAGGGTACCCTGGTCCTGTGGTGAGTGGTCCAATGAGCCCACCCCACGAACCAATCATACGTCATCCATTCATTCCTAATGCCTCCCATTCACAGTAACCCATCACATCTCTGCCATCTACTGTTTGCATCACATCTCTTCTTATGTTGTTGACTGGTTTGGGTTTGCTGTTGCCAGGGCCCGCCAGGCCTGCCTGGGCTGACAGGGGAGCCGGGACAAGAGGGGGTTGGTATTCCAGGGCCAAAGGGAGACGTTGGGTTCAGAGGGTTGCCAGGTTTGCCCGGCCCAACAGGAGAGGGCGTGCAAGGGCCTCCGGTAAGAACATGATGCAGTGTTTGATATTCATGACTCATCTGCACACCATGAAACAAGTATTAACAGCTCTTAACCCTGAGCTATGTTGAAATCTCTGACATAGGACAGATATTAGACAGAGATTGGCAGAGATGGACTGTAATTAGTGGTTCAAAGGTCATAGAGGGGCGTAATTAGTGACATGCATATCAAGTTGATCTGTGACAGACATTTAAGATTCCATCTTCCCCAGACAGAGTCTGTGGCCTGTCGAACCTGTCTCGTCCTATGGTGTCTGTCGCCTTCTGATAACTCTAGCATCCTTGGTTTCCAGGGTAACATTGGAAGGCCGGGGCCCTCAGGCCCAGCCGGACCCCCAGGAGAAGGTCTGCAAGGGCCAAAGGTGTGTACGACACAGACCGTTCGATGAATAACAGTCTGATTACAGAGAGAAATTACATTTTGAAAGTGACTGAGGTGGACAATTGTGGACTCATGTTCACCCTATGTACAACACATGATGATGCGTGGGGGGTTTGTGTTGCAGGGTGACCAGGGGTCCCAGGGTGTGACGGGGCCGAGGGGGCCAGCAGGAGAGGGGCTCCCAGGCGCTAAGGTAAGACAGGGGGGCACTATGGTGACCAACCAATCCTTGATCTTCCGCTGTACTTTCTATTTGTACATCGCTTTGGACAAAAGAATACAGAGAAAGTATTGAAAATGTAGATGAGTGACCTGTGACCTTTCTGACAGCCAGTGTTCTCCACTTCCCTGTAGGGCGACCGGGGCGTGCAAGGCGAGAGGGGTTTGAAGGGAATCAAGGGTGACCTGGGAGACCATGGGGTGCCTGGGGAGTCTGTGAGTGGACAACATCCATCTGTATAGTCGTTTTAAAGGGCTGTTCTGTCGGGTTTGACCAGTTATTGCATGAAACAATAACATGGATCCTTTCTGACTGTTCAGGGCCGACCAGGAGTAAAGGGGGAAGCAGGTCTAACAGTAAGTTAAGAAACGTAAACATCCGATTAATATTTGATGTAAATGAGTCGAAATATCAAGTGTTTTATCTCCCACTTCAATTTTTTTCAGAGAGAAGATATTATTAAACTTATCAAGGAAATCTGTGGTATGATCAAACCTAACCTAACAATATTATGAATAACAAAGTCTAAAACGTTGTAATGTTAGAATGACTAAGCAGTTCTGCTCTGTTTACAGGATGTGGAATCAAATGCAAGGAGAGGCCAATGGAGCTGGTGTTTGTCATCGACAGCTCAGAGAGCGTCGGTCCAGAAAACTTTGAAATCATCAAGGACTTTGTCACAGCGCTGGTGGACCGCACCACAGTGGGCCGCAACGCCACCAGGATAGGCCTGGTCCTCTACAGCCTGGACGTCCACCTGGAGTTCAACCTGGCCCGCTACATGACCAAACAAGACGTCAAGCAGGCCATCCGGAAGATGCCTTACATGGGCGAGGGCACCTACACAGGGACGGCCATCAGGAAGGCCACCCAGGAGGCCTTCTTCAGCGCCAGGACGGGGGTCAGCAAGGTGGCCATCGTCATCACCGACGGACAGACGGACAAGCGGGAGTCTGTGAAGCTGGAGATGGCTGTGAGGGAGGCGCACGCCGCCAACATCGAGATGTACGCTCTGGGCATCGTCAACAGCTCTGACATCACCCAGGCCGAGTTCCTGAGGGAGCTGAACCTCATCGCCTCGGATCCCGACAGTGAACACATGTTCCTCATTGATGACTTCAACACCCTCCCAGGTGATGTCCACGACCCTACACGTCACCATGCTTCACAGCTGTGGGTAGAGGCAAATACAGACACTGAATTTGAACCTAAACACATTAGAAGAAGGTCACCCACAGTTGCTCAAGTCAAGAGTTCTCGTTCAGGTTTGAAAATATTCTGTAATATAATTAAGTTTTATTGTAATATCTCTTTTTTTTTTTTTTACTTCTTTAGCCTTGGAGTCAAAACTTGTGAGCCAATTCTGTGAGGATGAAAATGGTGCCCTTGTGTACAACCGCATCACCAATGGAAACAGTTACGGAAATGGAAACCATGGACACACAGGGGACAGCCACGGCAACGGCCATGGCAACGGCCATTACAACGGCTTTGGGAATAACGGCTATGGAATCAGTGGACGTGGCAACAATGGCTACGGCAACAGCGGCTATGACAACTACCAGGAGGAGGTCCAGAGACGCACCAACACCCAGAGCCACATACGTGGGCGAGGAGATAACTTCGCCCTGCCCATCAACGCTGGTCCACTCCCAGCCAAGGTCTGTGCTATGCTGTTAAGGTGCACGTCTACCATCAGGAACACACATCTAACCTCTTCCCCTGTCTCGTCAGAGCCTGCATCATGATGACATACATGGAATATCATTCTATACATTCTTGATTTCGGTGTAGAATGTGGTAACGGTACAATAGGTAGGATTATTTCAGTAAAGAATGAAAGGTTTTGTCCCGTATCAACATGTTGCGTAAGATAATGAGAGATTACCAACACAGCTCAGTTCTGTGGAATGCAAATGTAACATTTCTGGAGCGTGCAGCTACTTTCCAGACAATTATCTTCCAGCAATCCTGCTCCAGACAATCGCCTTCAGCAAGGCAGGCCTTTCTCCTTATCTTAATTTGTGAAACTACTGTCAATCAAAGTCGTGTTAGAGGAAAACGTGAGAGTTCAGACAAGAATTGGGGGCGTTGTTTCATTAAATGGGTGTGTGTGTGTGTGTGTATGTCTGTGTATGTATATACATCTGTGTGTGTGTGTATGTCTGTGTGTGTGTGTATATATATCCGTGTGTGTGCATGTGTGTGTGCATGCCATTTTTCCTGTCCAGGTTGAGGAGGGAGAAGAGGACGGTGAAGATCTCGACTTGAGGACCCATGTGACCCATGTGAGAGGAAGTGGCCCCGTGGCTGTGGTGAACAAGACCGTCGCCAGCCTGCCTGTCAGGGAAAGCCCCTCCTCCACGAGGGTGCTCTCTACATCCTCCTCCTCAGGGTCATCCTCAGGGTCATCCTCAGGCTCATCCTCAGGCTCATCCTCAGGGTCATCCTCAGGGTCGGTCCACAGTCATTTGCGTCCTGTTGTCATTCCTGTCCAGCCCAAAGGTTAGTACCTCCCACTAAAACCTAATAGCCATGACAGACATAACAACAACCCAAAGATCAACCCTGTTGGGACTTTTACTTTGAAAGCTGTGTCTCTCCTTCTCTGTTGCTCTATCAGTTTTGGCTCCTCTGGATCCCCGCTGCAAACTGAGTTTGGACCAAGGCCCGTGTAGAGATTACATCATCCAGTGGTACTATGACAAACAGGCCAATGCCTGTGCACAGTTCTGGTTTGGAGGCTGTGACGGGAATGCTAACCGCTACGAGACAGAGGATGAGTGCAAAAGAACATGTGTTCTGTCTAGAACAGGTGAGTCCCATTTATGTGTATCCTCAGATAAATCTTGGTTCTGTGAACGTCTTGTTAGGTTAAATTATCTTCTTTATCTCCACAGCTGGCTAAAGAAAGAACAACGAATTCTCTCATCTGAAGAATCTTTCCAGCCAAACGTGGACAGGCCTCTTGGAACAGTATTCAACTTCTGATGGTCTCCTGTGTTGTTTAATGGTGTGGCTTTACAACTACTCATGAAATATCTCTCTGGGAAAAACATTCTTTATGCAATTTGCAGAAATATCACGGTGCTATACAAAACTGAAGTAAATGCAAATTGATCATATATTTTCTGTTAATGTGACTACCCTGCTTTCAGTGATCAAAATCTTACCTCAACATTATGCACATTTAAAATAGAGTTATAATTTTAGAGTAAAAAATGTGTTTTGCTAAGATAGAAAGCTATTACCATACTTTTTTACCCTTTTGTTACAATAATGCATATTATTACACCTCTGAGCCATACAAGAACATGCTGACAGACAGATTTTTTCCCTCAAAGATAGCAAAAAGTCTAATATTTGTGTAGTTTGTAAATCTGTATTGGTTAAGTAATAATCTGATTCAGTATCTGTTTCTTTTTCTTCTAGCTAAATGCAATGGTTGATTTGGCCCATTTTAGGGAACAACGTTTCTTTTGTTTTGTTTTTTTTGGGTTGCACAAAATAATCTTAGTAAAATACAATAATATCAATCGTTCAACTGTCTATGCAGAGTTTACATTTTCATTTTTAAAGTGTTGTAAAAGGTTGATTGGAAATGCTGATACTTTGTGAAAACGCTACAAACCTGAGTCTGATATTAATCACTCTTTTTGATATTACCTATGAATTATTTTTTGGAAGTAAATGTTTTTCATGTGTTTTTAATAATAAAAACTGAGAAAACAGCTTGTCCCTTGGGCTTGCCGTCTGTTACTATGGCGATAAACGGACGCATAATCTGGTATTGAAAGCTAGCAAGCTAATTGACAAGGCTAACCTAACTGTCTTATCGTAAGAAGATTATCGACACGACTGAAAACATTTGCAAAGTCTGAAGCCATGGCGTCTGTGCTTGATGCTTTGTGGGAAGATCGAGATGTCAGATTCGATATAACTGCACAGTACGTTACTTATATCTGTAGAGCTATCTTCTTATCGATTAACGTTAGCCTAGTGTAGCTAACTATAATGCTAGCCAACGATAATAGTTAGTCTACTGTACAGTACCTGTATAATAAGATAGCTAGAGCTAACACGTAGCTTTAGTGCTAACATTAACTAGAGAAAGAGGCTAGTCGCTATTCTCGCAAACTATTTTTCAATCGTTGCAAATGTCGCGATGTAGCTTGTAATAACTTCCAGCTACTGTAGCCAGTTAACTAGCTAGCCTAGCTTTTTCAATATGGCGTTCTTCAAATATCCTTTCAAATGTAACGGAACGTAGTTAGCTTGGTACAGTAGCAACACAATATGTAGAGCTAACGAGCAATTATTTACACAAATCTGTTCATTGCATTTCTACCAGGCAAATGAAAACCCGCCCAGGTGAAGTCTTGATAGACTGTCTTGATTCAATTGAGGATACCAAAGGGAACAATGGTGATAGAGGTAGGCCTAACTGGCACTTGACGAGATTACTTATTTTTATTGATAGATTACATAAAAGTCTTGCTTACTAAGTTCACAATATACATTTCACACGTCTCTCTCACTGTGTTATATTAGTGTTCACTACTTTATTTGCAGGAAGACTCCTGGTAACTAATTTAAGGATCATCTGGCATTCTCTGGCTTTGCCAAGAGTAAATTTATGTGAGTATTCATATACTTGCTTCTTTCTACCTCTGTTTCATACTAGTGTGCACCTAGATCAGTGGTTCTCAACCCTGGTCCTCAAGTACCCCCTGTCCTGCATGTTTTAGATATTTCCCTGTTCCAACACACCTGATTCAAATGAATGGTCGTTAGCAGGCTTCTGCATAACTAGATAACGACCCATTTATTTGAATCAGGTGTGTTGGAGCAGGGAAACATCTAAAACATGCAGGACTTGAGGACCAGGGTTGAGAACCACTGACCTAGATCTTCCTGTTAGAATAATGCTGCCATCTTTTGGATTCAACTGGTACCAGTTTGACTAAAGGAAACTTGTCTCCATTGTAAAGCCAACTGTAAACACCAGTGTTTCTTTCATGTTATAGCTGTTGGATACAATTCCATCATTAACATCACTACGAGGACAGCAAACTCTGTAAGTACAATACGTGAAACTGTAAAGACAGATTACACTTACCAGGGCTTGAAATAAACGTGTTTACTTGGTGGCACTGGTGATCCCAACTTAAAAAAGTTAGGAGCACCCGAAAAATTTAGGAGAACCCACCGAATATTACGGAGCATCACTATTAAAATATTTAACCAATATAAAATCTGCATAAGTTTCGAATATAAAGATTAAGTTTAATTCACGGCTTTCTCATTTCAACCATTTCACACGCTCCCACGCAACAACATGTCTCGCTATAGCCTATTAGTGATTCAAGCGTTTTGAAAAGGAATTAAAACAGGTCGCACCATAACGATTATTTTCACTCGCACAAATGCTCCCAAATTTATTTTGAGTTCGCACAGACACAACTTGGGGAGCATATGCCACCAAAATGGTAGCAATTTCAAGCCCTGAACTTACCGTTTTTCAAGGTTTCAAGACTTTTGTGTTTTAATTTCCAGAAACTTAGAGGCCAGACGGAAGCACTGTACATCTTGACCAAGTCAAACAACACAAGATTTGAGTTCATTTTTACCAATGTGGTTCCAGGCAGCCCGAGGCTGTTCACCTCCGTTATCGCTGTACACAGGTATTTCAAACTAAACATTTGATGTGAAAGGAACATAAGTGAAAGTGTATTTCACTTCATAAAACAAAATGATAAATGTTGATCTTTTTGCACACAGATTTTCCCTTTCCAGCTGAAGTGGTAGTCATGTTTGTTGTCTTTAAAGTTATGTTCCATTTCAAACTGCTGTCTTTCCTGTTTCCCAGAGCTTATGAGACTTCTAAAATGTACCGTGACCTGAAACTGAGAGGAGCTCTCATTCAAAACAAACAGCTTAGACTCCTACCTCAAGAACAAGTTTATGACAAAATTAATGGAGTCTGGAATCTATCCAGTGACCAGGTACTTGGCTTATTGATTTAACAGAGCCCAGACAGAGTTAGGTAAACCTGACTATTGGACCTGAGAGTTCATGCATTCCACACTCCATATTATACACAGTCTGTGATGTAGATGTTGTTAATATTGGGTAAATCAGGTTTGTAATGATCTCGTTTAATCATGCAAGAATGTTTTTCTTTTTAGGGAAATCTGGGAACCTTTTTCATTACCAATGTTCGGATTGTCTGGCATGCCAACATGAACGAGAGCTTCAATGTCAGCATTCCCTATCTTCAGATCGTACGTACGCACAACAACGCATCACAATTCACAACTAATGATCACGTATTCCTCAATGCCGGTTGGGTAATAACTATTTGTAAACGTTGATGATGTTATGAAGTAAAGGTTTTATGCATTATGCAGAATCTAATTTCCTTCTGATTTGTCTCCCTGAAAGCGTTCCATCAGAATAAGAGACTCCAAGTTTGGTTTAGCGTTGGTGATAGAGAGCTCTCAGCAGGTGATTTGATGTTACACTTCAAGTATTTTTTTTTCTCTATCAGTATAAACTGTACCATGCCATTTATATTTAGTCAGATGTTTTACAAGTTTTTCTTCTACTGTTCAGACTGGGGGATATGTGCTAGGATTCAAGATTGATCCAATGGATAAGCTTCAGGATGCTGTTAAGGAGATCAACTCGCTGCATAAAGTGTACTCTGCCAATCCCATCTTTGGGGTGGACTATGAAATGGAGGAAAAGGTACTTACCTACAGTACCCATACCCTGAAATGTGTCATGAAAATGAATACAAACGGCTCCTAATGACCGATCATCACCTATTTGATGGCATTGATCTAGTTATATCTGTGTATATATTATATCAAAGGTAGCTTCTACATCTTCAGTCTTGGAATGTGGGTCATGTGTCATGGTTGGACAACATTCCAACCAACTGAAGTTGTTGAACTAGCAAGCCTTCCCTCCTGTAAAAGATGATCACAGCTGTTTCTCCCCACCGTGATCCAAGCCCCAGCCGCTGGACGAGCTGACTGTAGAACAGCTTCCTGATGATGTGGAGATTGAACCTGATGAGCAGACGGATGCCTTCACTGTGAGTACGCCCAGCCCAGCCCTGCCCTCCTCCCCAGCCCTGCCCTCCTCCCCAGCCCTGCCCTCCTCCCCAGCCCAGCCCTGCCCCCAGCCCTGCCCCCTGCCCTCCTCCCCAGCCCTGCCCTCCTCCCCAGCCCTGCCCTCCTCCCCAGCCCTGCCCTCCTCCCCAGCCCTGCCCCCTGCCCTCCTCCCCAGCCCTGCCCCCTTCCCCAGCCCTGCCCCCTGCCCTCCTCCTCAGCCCTGCCCCCTGCCCTCCTCCCCAGCCCTGCCCTCCTCCTCAGCCCTGCCCCCTGCCCTCCTCCCCAGCCCTGCCCTCCTCCCCCTGCCCTCCTCCTCAGTCCTGCCCCCTGCCCTCCTCCTCAGCCCTGCCCTGCCCTTAGCCCTGCTCCCAGCCCTCCTCTGGGATGCCACGGGTAGTTTTCACACTCTCAAAATAGCAGGTTGCTCAAGTAATGTAAGCCCGATGTACCACAAACATGGCTTTATGTTGCCTAGTGCTTATTGTGTGTGTAAATACAGGTATCCTTAGCAAAGGTTTTCAAGTGTTCACATCTGATTAGGGGGAAGATCCCAATGATTATACTTTGCTATTCAAACAACAGTTCATTGATTTGTGTTTGTTTTCAGGCTTACTTTGCGGATGGCAATAAGGTAAGGTGATCAAATGTTCATCACTTTTTGTCTGTTTTAGATCTTTAATATAAACTCTGAGGGGTTTAACTTGCAGTATATTTTTTTCCATATCATCCTAAAGCAACAAGATAGAGAGCCGGTGTTCTCAGAGGAGTTTGGCATCGCCATCGAGAAGCTGAAGGAGGGATTCACCCTTCAGGGACTGTGGGAGGTGATGAGCTGAAGGAAGATCAAGCACAGCTTTTTCACATGAGACTGCCGTACAGTTGTGATCAGTGATGTCGTGAATGTGTAAATGTATGTACAAATATCAGGTATTTCACGCCATAGTTGTATGTCTAACTTGAGTTTTATTTTAAATATAACATTCTAGCTACTGTTGGTGTAAAGATATTTGGTGAAATAATGCTGTAATCAGGAACTTGCGATGTGAAATACAAAGTGTATGTTTTGTACATAAAATTGTATTTGTAAATGAATAGAATTAATAAAACCATGCTATTTTTCAGTTTATCTGAAGAGTTAAAGAAGGCAGATAAAAATCTTGTCTTGACTGATCATTAACTGAGTCAGTTGTTCTATGAACAATGATTCTGGGCTATTTTCAAAACTGTCAGAGGGGTTTAAGTATTTTACAAATGGTTGAAGAGGACATGCTGTCACCTGTTGTCCCAGCAGCTGTTACCTGACCTCACATAGGAAGGTCAGTTCCTTGGAAATCTACTCACATTTAAATATAAAACTTGCTCAGTGGGATTTGCACTCACCATGAATCCCCGGCTTTGAAGAAGGCTTCAGTTATGTCTACGCATGAACAAGTCACCACTCTACAGATATCTTGACGATTTGTCGATTCAGTTCATTCAACTCTTGAATGAAGTTGTCAGAATTATGTCACAGATTTGAATCTACTCCATATCATAAGTGGGTTGTGTAAACCGCTATGACACTTCAGTGTAGTCATGTTACATTGTTAGAACTAACTGTCAGGATGACAGGGTTCACAGTTGTTCTTTCAGTCTGTGACAGCTGTGTGATGCGGACACTTTTCCGATTTGGCTTCCCTGAATTCTTCCAGGATAGGGTGGGGGGCTATACTTAGAGGGTCCTGGTTATATTGAAAAGGCTGCAGAGACCTGGCAGTCTATAGTTGTCAGTCAGGTCCAGCCAGGACAGTCATTCTCGTCCGATCCTCTGTCCCGTCTCCTCCAACATGGATCCTAAAAGCATGAAAGAAGATCTGCGTCTGTTTCAGAGCACCTTACTTCAGGATGGCCTTAAAGAGCTGCTGAACGAGAACAAGTTTATTGACTGCATTCTGAAAGTAGGAGACCGAAGCCTACCCTGCCATAAACTCATCTTAGCAGCCTGCAGTCCTTACTTCAGAGAGCTTTATTTCTCAGAGGATGGCAAAGAAGTGGACACAAATAAAGAGTTTGCCATGGAGAACTTGGACCCCACAATAATGGAGATGATAATCAATTACTTGTATTCAGCAGAGATCGACATCACAGACGACAATGTACAGGACATCTTGGCCATGGCAAGCCGTTTTCAGATCCCGTCTGTGTTCACTGTGTGTGTGAATTACCTGCAGAAGAAACTGTCACCCACCAACTGTCTAGCTATGTTTAGACTGGGCCTGGTGCTCAACTCCCCGCGCCTGGCAGTGGCAGCACGGGACTACACAGCAGACAGATTTGAAACCCTGGCCAAGGAGGAGGAATTCTTTGAGCTTACTGCGCCTGAACTGCTGGCCATCATCGGCGCGGACTCTCTGAACGTAGAAAAGGAGGAGGTTGTGTTCGAGTCCCTGATGAAATGGATCAGGAAAGACAAGGAGAACAACGTCAAGAGCTTAGGTGAGGCCTTCGACTGCATCCGCTTTCGCCTGCTCCCAGAGAAGTACTTCAACGAGAAAGTGGAGAAAGATGACATCATCAAGTCGGATCCTGAGCTTGTCAAGAAAATCCAAGTCATCAAGGATGCTTTCGCTGGAAACCTGCCTGAGAAGAAGTTAGAAGGAGGAGAGGAGAGCGTGTTGCCTAGATACCTGAACGATACCCGCAGACACGGCATGTACGGCAGGGATTTCATCCTGATGCTCAACGACACGGCCGCTGTGGCCTACGACGGGGTTGAGAACGAATGCTTCCTGGCCGCCATGGCGGAGCTGATACCACGGAACCACGTGAGCTTAGCATCGAAGAACAATCACCTGTATGTCCTGGGAGGACTGTTCGTAGACGAGGAGGAGAAAGATGCTCCGCTACAGTGCTACTTCTATCAGGTCATCTCTTCAGCAATGTCCTTTTTCAATGGACAAGTATACCCTTGATGAATACAATAAATCATATCTAATAATATCTCATATATTGAAATAAAAGACTAATATATTTGTCTTTTTTTCGCAGCTGGACAGCCTGGCTGCTGATTGGACAGCTCTGCCACCTATGCCCTCCCCTAGATGTCTGTTCAGTATGGGGGAATTTGAAAATCTAATCTTTGCTGTAGCTGGCAAAGACCTCCAGTCCAACGAGTCTCTGGACTCAGTTATGTGTTATGATACTGAGTAAGTATGAAACACTTAGATCATTTATGTTATACAGTTATTTTATCTTGTTACACCTGCATGTGCCTGTGTTGTCAGTGTTAAAGTATTTATGTCCCTGTCGGTCTGTACAGCAAAATGAAGTGGTCTGAAACCAAAAAGTTGCCGCTGAGAATTCACGGACATAGTGTCGTCTCTGAGAATGGCCTCGTGTATTGTATCGGAGGGAAAACTGATGAAAAGTAAGATTACCTTTTGTCATTTAAAGCTTTTCAACATCTCAAACAAATCGCTACAGGATATCTACATCACCATGTCCATCTCTGTCCTCCTATTAGCCAAGCAATCAATAAGTTGTTTGCATACAACCACAAGAAGTCCGAATGGAAGGAGTTGGCTTCTATGAAAACGCCCAGAGCCATGTTTGGGTGTGTCATTCACAAGGGCCAGATTGTTGTGACAGGAGGAGTCAATGAAGAGGGGCTCGCAGCTGAATGTGAAGCCTATGACTTTGGGACCAACAAGTACGTTTAGGTCACAACCCCAAGAGAATACGTACAGTATTTGACAGCATACGGTACGTAGAAGAGTTTCCTCTTATATTTCACTTTGCCCTCCCACCAGGTGGGTGCCGTTCCCAGACTTCCCACAGGAGAGAAGCTCGGTGAACCTGGTCAGCTGTGGAGGGCTGCTGTACGCGGTCGGTGGCTTCACCATGATGGAGACGGAGAACAAGGAGTGTTCGCCCACCGAAGTCATCGACATCTGGCAGTAAGCTCTCACACCAAAGAACATCAAAAGGATCATATTCCAACATTTTCCAATTGACCAGACTTACATTTAGTCATTTAGCAGACGCTCTTATCCAGAGCGACTTACAGTAAGTACAGGGACATTCCCCCCGAGGCAAGTAGGGTGAAGTGCCTTGCCCAGGGACACAAAGTCATTTGGCACGGCCACTCAGACTTGCATATGAAGTGTCATATTTGTACTGTAAAAAGAAAACACAGTCCTAACCCTAACCCTAACCCTAACCCTTCTCTGGTGTTTAACAGGTATGAAGAAGACACCAAGCAGTGGACTGGGATGCTGAAGGAGATGCGCTACGCTGCCGGGGCTTCCTGTGTGACTATACGTCTCAACGCAGCAAAAATGCCCAAATTGTAAACATAAACACATGGCTGCTTTCGTCATTTTTAACTGAAGTGTATTTTGATTAGCATGATATTGATTTGCATATTTCACTCATTTCACCAATATTGGGCAGATAGTGAATAGGTTAGCACTTTTTTTTGCTGGGAACCTATATCCACTGGTACATCTACTACATTTCATTTGTTATAACATGAATACGCAGTGGACAAGCACCAATCCATGGACCTGGGTTTGACAAATGCTCGAATAGGTAATCAGCCAAATGGTTGTTTTGTAACAAACTTTTAATATCAGTTGACTAATACAGCAATTCATATAAAAGCATTCCACTTGGCAGTCTGTGTGAGGAAGCCTCATTTCAACTCTTGGATTTTTTGAGAAAATAAGGAACACTTAATCAGAACCCCGTTAATGAGTCTCTCACAGCTCAGTAGGGAAAGCAACTATTGTCTCAAGGCAAATCCGTAAATATCTTCTTTTTTAAATATTCCTTCCAAGCATCCTGTGTGGACAGCTCCATAGAATTCCATTCAAAATGAGGGATCTGTTGATTAAACCATACCTTAGCAACAGACCTTCTCAATAGTCAGAGTATATTTGGAGGAGACTGCATGCATTACTACATACTGTACCTGTACAACATGATAGCCCAGTATTTCAAGATGTCGCTTTCTCATCACAGCTTCCCCTTTCATATGACGGGAGTTTTTGCAAAAGGATTTGGAATCCAGGAAGTCCACGGCAACACTGTAAACAGTTACGAGAAGCAAAGTCTTAGTACATCACCAATGACACAGAAATTAGACTGTTTTCCCTGTTTTTACCGTTGTGCTCCTGGGGGCAGTTCCCTCCTGTCCTGCCCTGGGGGCAGTTCCCTCCTGTCCTGCCCTGGTGAGTTGGATTCCCAGCGGACTTTCCCAACATCAGAGATCTGCAGCTGGCTCGAATCGCAGTAGGGTATCGGCCGGTGGTGTCTGTCCAGGATACATTCAAAGCCTGGGAATCCAAAGAAGAATACTTCTTAAAACCCTACACCCAGCTCTGCACACCGTGGGTTTGCATCGAGCCATTTAAGATGGACTCAAGCTTCTGTAGATTATTTACATGGTTTAGGTTTGCTGAGGGGCAGTTCTGCGGGCGTGTGAAGCCCTTGGTGACATGGCTTGTAAAAAGGGCTACACAAATACATGTTGATTTGATAGCGGGGTGACATAGAAATGAAGCTCAAGCTCGAATGTGTGTAGCTCACCGACTGTATAGAAGTATGGAGCCACCACTGCTACTTTAGCACAGTTAATCCCACCAAGGACCTCTCCCAGCATCCTGTGGACCTGCTGCTGGACGGGACTGCTGGAGCCTCTCTTCTGCAGCTGCTGGCAGTAGCGCTCGTGGAACCAGGGCACCTGGACCTCGGGGCACTCCAGGCACACGGCCCGGTTCAGCTCCATGAGACGCAGGCGGATCCGCATGTTCAGGGCATCCGGCAGGACTGCCGAGCAACAAGACAGTTGGCACTTACGGAACTCCTCTAGAGCCCTTAATGCCGTATAACTGTACTGTGTAGTGTGCTTGCCATATCATAATACATTACATCATAGTATCATAGTAAGTGTTGCCAATACATTTTCTCTTGAAACATACTTTCTAACTGAGCATCCAGCTTGGAAAGGAAATCCACGCTGAAGATTTCTCTGACCAGCTCCTCAGGAAAGAAGTCTGCCACTGCCAGGGCGTAGGCGAGGAGAACGAGCAGATGAGGGTCGAACGAGCCTAGAAGAACAGCGAAGACGTTCAGAGAACTGACCTGACGTGTGACCAACTCTCAGTATGTTAGTTCACTATGAACACTAACCGATATGTGGTTTGATATGTTCAATGGATACTTCAAACATGTGGTCCATCCCCGGGGGGTCATAGTTGAGTACAGCGAAGGGTAACAAGGTGGCATACGTTGCAGAGTAGTGAATCTTTGAGGCAGACAAATAAATGTGTCAGCATTTCAATCGGATCTACAAGCATGTCAATTAACCAACAGAAACTGTGTCTAAAGTTTACCTTGCTGATATCTTTCATGATCACATCAGCGATGCGGTCCAACAGAGGAGGGCAGAGGTGGCCTGTCTTGGTCAGGAAAATGGCCAACTCGGGAACGTTGCTCCAGGAGATCTGGTCCTCCATCCTCCGTAGCGTAACCATGGTTTCTTCCAACAGCATCTCATCGAACCACTCTCCGGTGATGTACCGGAGTTCCTCCAGGAGCAGGTCCAGGCGCTTGGCGGTCAGGAGGCGGCTGTGACCGCAGCGGTTCAGGGTCTGCAGCTGACGCACGTACTTGCTGGGCGTGCTGTGTCTGTAGGAGGGGTCGTTGTGCACCCACTTAGCGATGGACATGGCAATGGTGTTCAGGTCGTTAAGGTTACACTGAGGGAGAACCGCATCCACCCTGGACATCACGACGTCATCGGGTCGAGGGTGAGGCAGCATGGACAGCACCCGGCTCAGCATGGTCACCTCATATGGGAAGACGGTGTCCTGCAGAAACCTGGAATAGAGCAGTCCGATGATGTCATAATCATCACGAACGGTCTGTAGCTGTTGGCGTGTCTCTGGGTGGCATGGCCACTTACTTAACCACAATGTTGCGTAGCTTAGTGAAAAGCTCAGGACTCTGGTAGTGCAGAAAAATGAGGGACTGGGTGACCCTGGCCACCTCCACTGTCTTGTAGACATGCAGGTTCTTGTTAAGTATGGACGCAATCCTGTAAAAGAATAGGGGCATAACTCAGATTATATATATATATACACAGTATATATATATGTGTGTGTATATATATATATTCAATATAAGGCAATAAAGATATAGCCTTGATAAAGAGGAAAAACGTACTTGTGGATCAAACTAAGATTCCGACACTGAATCTCTTCCAGGGTGTCTATTATAGCCAGCGCCTGCTGGGCATTGAACTCCTCAGCCAATAGCAGCGCGGTACCCTCCAACCTGAGTATATATGATCATATTCAGTTTAAATGGGATGAAACATTACATTTACTAATCATGTATTTAGCAGACTCTTTAAGATGTTAAGAGTAGTAAGGACTCGGACCATCGGGTTAGCAGTGCCATTGTTCCGTAGCATGTACCTGTCTCTAGTGTCCTCTCCAGCCATGGGCCCCAGAGAAACAAACAGCTTGGTGAAGGACACTGGATCTGTGCTGGAGTCCACCAGCTCCAGCAGCCTCTGTTTGGCTGCCAGGCGGAAGTCACAGTTCTGGAACTGCAGCCCCTGGTACAGGCCCATGATGATGCCGATGTTCTCTGCGTCCATGTGGTGGACGTTGTTCAGGAAGATCCGGTTGCACTTCTCCAACAGCGGCCGGTGGGTGTGCCTGCTGTTCCTCAGGAACTGCACCACCCGTCTGGGGCAGTTGTACCGGGCTGGGTTCACGTCGTCCAGGAGGAGGTCGGCTCTTTCGACGAGAGCGTCTCGTAAACGGGAGGACGCCAAAGACGACACGCTGATCATCAAAGTACTCAGGACTCTGTGAGAAAAGCAGACGTACAGATTAGAGAGACTAAAGCGGTAGCCGTGCTTGCGGTTTGCCTTGCCGATCTGTTTGTGTACCTTGAATTGTCAATGGAGGAGAGTTTCTGGTTCACTATTTCAGTGATCTGACCCATGAGAGGACTTTGATGTAGGTGCTGGTCCCCAAGACAGATGGCAAACTTGGAAAGGGACGGCAATGAAAATCTGAAAAACAAACAAAATCCATAAATAAAGCACCATTCAGACGAAACAAGACAGTTTGATTAGACCGTTGAGCAGTGTAAGGAATGTTGATAGAGTGTAAGAAGTGATAACTCTCTCATTACCTGTCAAGTCTGAGCCATGCCTCTGACACCAACTGCTGAACAAGAGAGTCGTGATGTTCCACATTGAGCCTTTAAAAAAAAGAAATCACAAAAATGTAGACAGTAAACAGTAGGTAAAACATACAATATGTTGTATAATATATAAGATATAAACATCAATCTGTCGAAAAGGTATATAGATCAACATCTGAACTCTCTACCTCAGTACATTATAAAGCATGTCCACCAAAACAGAATCATCCATGAGTGCAATTTTGTTTTCAGCCAGAACCCGTAGACTCAGGAACTGAGGGTGGCTCCTGACGAACTCCACAGTCCTCATGATCTCAGGCCTCTCCTTCTGGAACCTCCACAGCATGCTGATGGCACAGCCCACGTGGTTCACTGTCAGCTTGGCCTTGTTCTTCCCCACCACCTCCAGCAGCTGGTCTTCACCAGCACACACACTGAGCTGCTCCATCACCAGGTCCCGGATCACGGCCCCCCCGTGCTGGGCCCCCGCGTGCAGGGCCCCCGCGTGCTGGGCCCCCGCGTGCTGGGCCCCCGCATGCAGGGCCCCCCGGTGCAGGCTCCTGTGCAGGCAGCGGCCCACAGCCCACACCCGAAACATCACCAAGGAGTCCTTGACCCGGTTCAGAGGTGAATGGGGGTGCACATGTTCTAATAGGAACCACTGACTAATTCAGATCTACGGCTGTGTTCATCAGCCACTGGAAACAGTGGTGCATCGGAGTCACATCTGTAGAGAGAGGGTCACAATTGCTTTGTATTATTTAAAAGATAATTAGCACAAGTTAAGGTAGCCAACATCATGTGTCAGACTTCAACTCACAATCACTCAAATTATCTTAAAGCAACACTTAACCAGCAGCCCATGATAACATTTGCAAATAAATACAAGAAAAAGCACAATATCTATTTTTGCCTAAATTCTACAGTTCTTTTTTTTGTTGTAGTTTTGCAACGTTTCAAATACACGCACCTTACTGCTAACAACATAATATGTTAAGGATGTGTCCTGACATTCATGTAGCCTATTCTCATTGACTTCTATTGAAGTGTGCCCGTGAACTACTCACGTGGGGACAGGCACTGCCAGATTGTGAGATTAAGAAAACGCATTTGGCTGTCCTATCATCAAAATGTATTATTTTAGTTTAAAACGTATACATGCACCTCAATAAAAAAGTCAAGTAACACAACGGCTATCATTTATTGACAATATTACAATGTTATGTAGCCTATCACTTCCCTAGCAACATGAAACCTTGTCTGTTATCCAACGTCAATGAGGGATAGTCATAAAATTGTGTAGAGATTACAAAAAACACCAAAGTACATAAACAGGTCCCGAGAGTACTTGTCACTGGCATATAGCAGTATTTGTTAGGGCGACATTGCATACCATTTTTTAACATCTTGTACATCTCCAATTGTTCTTTACAAAATGCTTTCTGCAGATTCCCCAAAAAATGTATACCCATGCAGATACTCCCTTCCACCAGATTACCGTAAAATAGGACACACTTGAAACCCCAATATAAATTAGTTTTTGTCAACTGTAAGAGTAGCCATTGAAGCATAATACATGCCTAATAATACATACACGTTTTTTTTAAAAAGTAAATTGTCAGAGATGTTTTAATACAATACATTATTCTAAATAAATCCGATCGTTTGATTGAATTACTGACGAAGGGGTACGTCTGCACTTGTGAAAAGTTGCTAGTACCTGCCAGGCGCATATTGGGTTGCCAGGTGTGCATGGCCTGTTGGTTTTAACATTGTAAGCTAAATCTGTTTGCTTGTGATATGCAACGATTTCGCATAATCTATGCACAAAGCCGTATTCACAAATAAATTACATGTCCTGTTGTTATCAACCTCAAACTACTAAACTACGCCACTATGCTCAACAAACCTGGCAACCCTGCGCATCTTTCCCGAAATGCATTGACGCTACCTATCTCTGGCGCCATTAGAAAACACTGGGGAATCGCTGAATGAAACTCGGTTTCACCTTGTTTTGAAAATCCACTTTTGTACATTGGCCCCCAAGGGTCAACACAGGTACGTTACTTACACAAACCCTCATAAATGCTGCAATTGCCAATTGTATTCCATTTGTAGTGTAAACAGTCAAAGGAAAAGTGTATTGTCCATCTCTGCAATTGCCTGTAGCTAGGCTAGTGCTATCGGCTAGCTGCCGCCACACTGGCCCAGTCAGTGAGAAGGCCACATTCAAGATAGCTAGCTAGTCCGCTAGCAACTGATAGCTAGCTAGGGACAGACGCATCAGGAACACGACCTACTCATAGCTAGCTAATTAATTACTGAACTGATGTATAACTAGCTGCAACTACATTAGTTAGTTTGTCTAGGTAATCGTGGTGAGCATATGGGTATTTAAAGACGTAGTTGATCAAGACTTAAATTGTTTCGTGTTCATTGGTAGGAGGAAATCAACGATGGGAATAAAGGTCCAGCGTCCACGCTGCTTCCTCGACATAGCCATCAGTAATGTGCTTGGTAAGAAGATGCCCATTTCCCCCCCCAAGTATAAACTCATTGTATTAATTCTCTAGTAACGTTTTATAATCTCTCTTAATTACTTATGATTGCAGTTGGAAGAGTTGTGGTGGAATTGTTTTCTGACGTCTGTCCCAAAACATGTGAGAACTTCCGATGCCTCTGCACAGGTAAGCGCACACTGACTCAACATTACAATCAGATAAAATACGCTATGTAGTTTGAATAGCCTAAATTCGTTGTCAAATTCATGATCTCTCTAAAGCATATGAACATATGAAGATCATATTATTTTCATATTTTTTCCAGGGGAGAAGGGGATTGGGAAAGGAACTCAGAAACCACTGCATTACAAAGGATGCCTATTCCACCGAATTGTAAAGGACTTTATGATTCAAGGAGGAGACTTTAGCGAAGGTAAATACTGTGTGTATGCAAGTGTTTATTTTCTGAAATCACTTGAGGGTTGAGTTTGGTTTTTGTCTGACTTATGGTTTTGGAATATTAGGCAATGGAAAAGGGGGTGAATCCATCTATGGAGGATTCTTCGAAGGTAAGAAAATGTTTGACTTGGTAGACGAGGTCTTCTCTTCGTTGACGGGTGTTTCAGCTGTGACCATGCTGTCTTCTTTCCTCTCGCAGATGAAAGCTTCTCCATCAAACACAACAAGGAGTATCTCCTGTCGATGGCTAACAGAGGCAAGGATACCAACGGGTCACAGTTTTTCATGTAAGTTTGACGGAACAGATCAAGCAAATGACCGTGAGAATAACACATGATTTCCTCCCTCTAAAAACAAATGTTTTGCTTGTTTTTAGAACCACAAAGCCCACACCTCATCTTGATGGGTAAGTGAATCAAACCACGCGCTTAACTTGTGATATTCTTAACCGTAAACACGTAAGATGCTAATGGCATTTCCTCACCGTTCATGTATCCCTAACCCCAGTGGCGTAAGTAAACTTGAATGTTTTCGTTCTAGTGTCCATGTGGTCTTTGGCCAAGTGATCTCCGGTCAAGAAGTCGTCAAGACTATGGAGAGTCAGAAAGCCGATCCAGGCAGCAAACCCTATTCTGAAGTCAAAGTTCTAAACTGCGGAGAGCTCATTCCTAAATCTCGAGGTAGGCACTGCCAGTGTTGCTTTTAGCTCAAGACGACAGCACAGTATGAGCACGACATCACAAGCAGGATTGTGTATGCAAATATGCATTATCTGCAACTGAACTGCTCCTCTGTTTCCAGCTAAGAGAGAGGAGAAGAGACGTCAGAAGGCGTCTGCGTCTAGTGACAGCGACTCCTCCTCGGACTCCGACAGCTCCTCCGACTCCTCCTCGGACTCCTCCGACTCCGAAAAAGAGTCCAAGAAACGCAAGAAGAAGCTCAAGAAGGAGTCCAAGAAGAAGGAGAAGAAACAGAAGAAGAAGAAAGAAAAGAAAGGGTCGGTGACGAAACGAGTCCCAACGTTTTCAAAACGTTTTCTGTTCACATGCTTTCGGATGCCATTCGTGCCAGTTGCTTTCAACTGCAATCTGCACTGTGTCAAAAGGTCTGAGGCGGGCAGCGCCGGGGAGAACGACGAGGAGCAGGTGACGTCCACGGTGCGGCCCGAGGAGATCCCGCCCATCCCTGAGAACCGCTTCCTCATGAGGAGGAGCCCGCAGCAGCAGCAGCAGGAGGAGGCAGGGAGGGACAGGAGGAGGAAGGAGGACAAGCCCAGAGACAGGTGAGCTTTGGGACTGAACACTGACATGGTCCTGGATATATCTCTATATATATATATATATCTCTATCTGCCTCCATCTCTATCGGTCTATATATCTGTCTGTATGCGTGTTCTGTAGGAGGAGTGTGTATGTATGTGTGTATATATATATGTACATATATCACACACACACGTTCAAAACGTTTATCATTCAATTTAATTGGCTGCTTGTTCTGCTTGCAGCATGTTGAATTCTCAATCAACATACAACAGGAGGCTTGTGATGACCAGATCAGGCAGGAAGATTAAAGGCAGAGGCCCAAGAGTGAGTACACCTCTTCTGGCCTGATGACGGCTGTCCTCGAGGCTCTCAGGATCGGCGTTCATGTCTCTGTTTCCTCCTCCCCCCCCCACCCCCCCCCCCCCCACCCACAGCGGTATCGCACCCCGTCCCGCTCCAGATCCCGATCGAGGGATCGTTTCCGTAGAAGCGAGACCCCCCCGCACTGGCGCCAGGAGATGCAGCGGCAGAGGGTGCGAGCGTCCAGTGGGGAGCGCTGGATCAAGGGGGACAAGTAAGACGCGTCCTTAAGCACTGACCATGACGTCTCAGCTGTTAGGCCTGCCTCCTCGTTGGCAAAAGGTTTCTCAGTGATCATTATCTGTCCAAAGATATCCAAATGTGACTGTTCGTGGTGAGACGGTTTCCTGCGTTTGTTCCAGGGGTGACATGAACGAGGGCAGGGGTGAAACGGCTAAAGCTGCCAGAGGAGGAGAGAGGAGGCCTTCTGACAACCCCTCTGACGGCCCCAACAAAACCAGAGAGAGAGACAAGAAGGCCCGCGCCCACAGGTCCAGGAGCAGAGACAAGGAGGAGAAGGCCCGCGCCCACAGGTCCAGGAGCAGAGACAAGGAGGAGAAGGCCCGCGCCCACAGGTCCAGGAGCAGAGACAAGGAGGAGAAGCAGGACAAGCCCAAGGAGAAGAGAAAGGCCAAGTCCAGGAGCCGCAGCAAGAGCAAGGAGACGAGCGCCAGGTCCAAAAGCAGAGAGGGGGGTCCTAAACAGAGCAAAGGAGATGAGAGGAGCAGCCGCTCAAGGAGCAAGGACCGCTCTGGGGAAGACAAAGAGAAGGTGACCGAGTCAGCGCCTCAGGAAACGAATAGGAGCAAAGATAGAAGTGAAGACGGAAGTAAAGAGAGATGGAAGCAGGCTGAACCTGACGAGCAGAAAGACGACAGTAAGGGGAAGAACGGAGAGGGGATCAGGGCCAAGTCGCCACGCAAGGAGAGGAACTCTGCCAAGGACAGACACCGATCCAACAGCAGGAGCAGGGAGAGGGGGAGGCGGGGCGCTTCGCGAGACAAGGACCAAGGCAGGGGGAAGGGCAGGGAGCGCAGCAGGAGCGCAGACAGGAACAAGACCAGGGAGCGCAGCAGGAGCGCAGACAAGAACAAGACCAGGGAGCGCAGCAGGAGCGCAGACAGGAACAAGGGCAGGGAGCGCAGCAGGAGCGCAGACAGGAACAAGACCAGGGAGCGCAGCAGGAGCGCAGACAGGAACAAGACCAGGGAGCGCAGCAGGAGCGCAGACAGGAACAAGGGCAGAACCTCTCACAGAGGCAGGCGCTCCCGAAGCAGGAGCGGACACGGCGAGCGTAGCAGAGACAGGTCAGCTCACAGGAGGACCAGATATGACGGGGGCGCCAGGCGGAGGTCTCGGAGCCGACACGGAGACAGCCCCGCCTCCAGGAGGAGCCCCGCCTCCAGGCGGAGCCCCGCCTCCAGGAGGAGGGGGGACAGTCCGCAGAAAGAGACGGGGAAAAGCAAGGACAGAGATCACGGCAAGAAGTACAGCTCCAGCTCCAGTTCTGATGACAGTGACTAGGTAGAAAAGTTCACTTAACAGTCCTAAAAAAATACAAAAATGATCATACTGTTGCCCTAACCTGTAGAGAAATGTCATGTTATATTTGTTGGCTTTTCAACGACTGCTATTTCGGAGGTGTTTAGTGTTTTGCAGAGGATGTGACAGACATCTGTTTTGGTCGTGTCCCTCGTTTTATTTTCTGAAATTGTTAATGGTTTCTTTTTACAAATGTTCCCAGTGTGATCGGTGAAGAGGATCTGATGTGTCTCAGCAAGGTGCTGTGGGAAGGTCTCACAGTAAACACGCACACCAGCTTACATTTGGCTCCATTTTGACAGCTAAAAGGGAAAGAACGTGCATTTTAGTGTAACAATTTGAAGAGTCGACATCCTCGTTACACGCACACATTACCACACAGCTGAAGGATTGTTTTTAACATGCTAATGTTTTTCCTTTTTTGTTTTAAACGGTCAGCATTGAAATGGAACATTTCAAATTGGTTTGTAATTAGTTTTGTCTTCATTTATTTGAAGGAGGTGATATTTCAGATATGAGTTGTGGTTAATTGGTTGCAACTAGCATACTGGAACAAGATTTCTGTAACCAAATTGATGTGAATCCTTACATTTTTGTACATTGATCGTATCCATTACACATTTCTTTCTTTAATTGAACTGTAAAATACGTGGTTGAAAATGTTTATCATGTTATTACATCCCGGGCATGACTTTTCTTTTATCTAGAACTAAAAAATAATTAAATATCTTCTGACATGTCTTTTGAATAAAGTCAAATGGTTTTCATCCTGTCAACTTATTTTTATTTTGCGTTGAACATGTATGAGCACAGCAGCAATTACTCCATAGCAACCTTTTATTTTCAACAGATTTATATCTCCCAAGCCTAAAAGCGAACACTTGGGGTATACACATGTGATAGTGATCACTATTTTTATTTATTTATTCCTTAATACACCTTATAAAATCACACTGACTACTAGTACTACTTTCAACTTATAATAAAATGCCATATACTATAAAGAAATGATTGCATAAACATTCTTAATCAGCATTTGTTTATTAGAGCTAAGACTACTGTGTCCAATGGAACCTTCTGCTCTGGTAACAAGACATCTAAAAGGTGAATCCAAGTCTCTTCTTGGACTTCTGAATATCAGTGGTCTCGTTCAGCTCCTTCATGTCCATGGTGCTTTCAGAGACGTAGGTGGGCATCTGGACGCCGGAGTCATCTTGGACCAGGTAACTTGGTCTGACTCCTCTGACCACGGGGCCCTGCCCCCCTCCCAGGCCCTCCCTGGCGGCCTTGCGGAGGGGGAGGATGTTCCTCTGAGCCTGCGCTGCAGCCTCCATCACCTGCTGGGCATACTGCTGGAACTGCTTCTCATCCTCAGCCACCAGCCGGGCGTTCATGTTCTCAAGGTCCTCCAGCTCTTTTCTCAGGAGTTGTGTTTTAGAAAGCTTCTCTGCCTGAACACAAAAGGGCTTCAATTATTACAATGCTGCTGTGGGCTTGTTTCAGCTCAAGCAGACATGACATACATCACATTACAAATCATGCAGGAAGGTTGGTTCAGGCTGGAAATGTAAACGGCCTCATCAGCTCCCAGCCAGCCAGGTGGGCTTGTGTACTGACCACGACACACCAACCACTCAGCCCCTGTTCATTAGCTGTTAAGTAGTTTCTGCACTCTAGTGTTGCTTGCCCACCAGGATCCTAGCCATAACATGATCTGCTCTGTGTTGCATGGAGGTGGTGTTCCCGCCTGTTTACAGAACCACAAGACACGACTGTGACGATGACACCGTTCACACGGACGTTTACCATCTGATGGATGTGGTGGCTTTGCAAAACCTTTCCATCCTCCTTGGTCTTTTGAGCTTTTAGATGCTGTTTGTCAAGGAATATCCTATCCGCTTCTCTCTTGGCATACAGCATGTCGAGATCCTCCTGGTGGCATTCCCTCGCCCTCAACTCCTGGTCCTTTCTCTGAAATTACAAACACAATGTCATTATAACCATTTGATTGAGCCGTCGATTAACCTTGGCTCAAGTACCATTCTCGCCACAAACTGAATCCGCACATGACAACATAGCGAACTGTGCGGCAGCTAATGCTCTGTACCATGGCTTCTCTGTGTGAGGCGATCGAGTCGAGCACAAGGGCCTTCTTCTCGGCCTTCTCCTTCTGCTGCGTCTCCAGTTTGGCCTCCTGCTCAGCCACGGTCTTAGCTATGATCTCTTCCTCATTAGCTTCCTGCTCCTTGTACTGCGCGGCGAGGTCCTCCATGATCCTGTCCTTGTGGATCTGGACCTCTCTGAGGAGCAGACAAGAGGAACAGCAAGCACTAAATCATGATCCTGCAGGACTGACAATGACTCAGGGATTTGGGCCAGTGGGTGCATCAGTTAAATCATATGGTTATTTGCTCAGTACCATTCAAGACAACCTCAAAAGTGGACATTATCCAGTGATAGCACAGTTGAGGTTAGTACTGCAGAGTGAGCTCGATCAGGCGGGGAGATGAAAACCTACCGTAACATCTCAGCCTCCTTCTCTTTTCTCAGCTTCATCATTTTCTCTTTAGCAGCAGCAAACATCTTCCTTCGCTTGTCCTCCATCTCCTGCTGTTGGGCCTCTATCGCTCTGATGATATCTCTGTTTGACAAGTGATCCTGCGAATGTGCGGGATTCATTCATATGCACGCGTTGGCAGCAAGTGGCTATGGATAAACATTTCCAGCTAAAGAGAAATGTGAACCGTGAGCGATGACATCCACCAGCTAAGGTGCTAATACCATGTGATCTCTCATGATGTGTTTCTTCTCCTCCAGGTTCTTTTGTTTCTTCATGGTTTCGTCCCACAGAAAGAGGTTCTTCAGACGCTGAATCTCCTCTGCCTCCCTCTGCTCCTCCAGCCTCTCTCTCTCTCTGGCCATGTCATGCTCCTTTGCCCTAATAACGTCAAGGAGATCAGCATGTTCATCTCTAAAACTTTAGACGTAACATTTACGTCCATGAAGAACGCTCAAGGTGAACTGCATAGTAGTGACGGCCAACTGTTCAGTCTTCAGAAGGATGTGTCTTTTTATACTTCCTGGATGACAGAGGAGAGCGGTGTCTCCAGTAACAGGGTTGTAACCACAGTCATTAGGTGTACGTTCATGTGTTGGACCCCTAGTAGCATGACTCATGCATGTGTCATGGCTCTGCATAGGATTGAGGCTACTTACTGCTGTTTCAGGGCTTCTGCTATAGCCTGGCTTTCAAGCTTCCTCCGAACGGCTTTCTCCATTTCTTGTTTTGAGGCTTCCTTGTCTTTATGTTTGGTTATAACAACGGCTTCCCTGTCCACGTCTTTGGAAGCCTCCAGCTTTCTTTGCTTCAGTTCAATCTGAGCCTCTCTCTCCTTTAAGACTTCTGTCAGCATGAGTGCACTCTGAAGAGATAACAGTTGAAGGGATTTTATCATACAATACTCAGTACTCAAATAACCACATCATGAACTGTTCATGAATACAGGTGAAGAGTCTGGGAACAGAAGATTACTGTACAGTAGACTAATGACTAAATGAATAACATGTAAATGTAGATGACTCAAGAAATACAAACATGAAATCCTTTGACTCGATCCGTTTGGTAGTACTGCTGGGATTTGGCCTTCACAATCGCCTCTTTCCTTTTTTCCTCCTGATATTTGGCCTCCTCGATATCAACCTTTTTTTTCTCCTCTTCCTCAATCTCATCACGAATCTTCTTTGCCTCTAGTTTCTTTTGTCTTTGCCCCTATAAAAGTAATTGGTACATACATACACTAAACACTTACTTAAATACATTGAAAAATAAATGAACATATTAAAATAGGTTAATACATTACAAAAAGAACACTAAGACGGGTAGGCTACTTACAGCAATCGTGTTGGACCAGAATTTCACCACCTCCTTGGAACGCAAGTGCATTTCCTCCCTTTGCCTGGATGCTTCCTTGAGGCTTTCATTCTGTGTGTTCACCCGGTTTAGACTACCTTGAATTCGAAGCCATTCAGCTTTGGGCAAGACAGTGACCTGACGGAGATCTAGAGGTTTCAATGTTTCACTGCCTTCCACCACTGTAGCTATGCACGGAAGAAACAGCAGAGATCAACGCAAAAAAGATTTGGCGTTTGAGTAAGAAATTATAAAATGATGAAAAATGCTTGAGCGTTGAGATATATGCTCACACCACTACGTTAGTTTTCATTAAACGCCAAAGAATGACACTTACTTTTTTTACTGGATCCCCGTCGTCGACCATATTGCACTGCCGAGGCTGTTGCCATTTGAGCACAATATTTCGGTTTTAGTCATGTATATACAACTACTGCATAACGATGAAAGTTGCAAGGCTCTGGTATTTACGAGGACGGTCGATATAAAGTTTATATTTCTTACTACAGTAGGAGAGTAGGCACTGGACAAATACGAGGGTCACATTTGTTATAATGTATCCTAGCAACACTTAACTAGCGGAACTATTTTAAACTGTGACCATTCCAACAGGTGGCGCCACATTTGATTCGAAACAAGCAAGTTATAAACTTAAAAGCTTGACATTGATTTATCCATAACCATGCGTGTTTAAATGTGTTCAATTGCATGTGCAACAGATACTCTTTTTCAAGTTTAGTCTACTTTTAGGCAACTGACGTGATGCTTCTCACAAATTTGAGGTCAAAGCCACGACTAAAACATCTTAATGAGCAGAAAAAGGCCTGTCATGTGGTAGCTTAATTGAGTCAGGTGATTGGCTGTGTATGTTGAATCAAACACACGAGGCCGAGGCTATTTTGCCAGAATCCCCTAAATGCTTTTGTTAAACTTATTTTCACTTTTCTTGTTTAATATTCTTACTGTCTTGCCTTCTCTGAAATGTGTTTCACACTGTCAGTCATTGGGTCTGGTAAATAGCCTATCCCATAGTCTTTAACCGTCAGGAGATGAGAAGGGGCGGGTTTGTATTGAGAAGGGGCAGTCCTAAACACTGATTTTCTAAAGCTACTGGGTCCGAAACTTTCAGTAGCCCTGCCATCCATCAGTTTACGTAAGAATTGCCCATTCATCTGAAAAAGAGCAGCCCGAACTGTTGAAAACAGCAAAATGGCCCCGATATCCATCAAGCGAATTTTAATCAGTGAAAGTGTTGATCCTTGTTGCAAGAAGCTTCTTCAAGAGAATGGAATCCAAGTGACGGAGAAGCAAAATATGAGTAAGGATGAGTTGATTGCAGAGATCAAGGTAGGTTCTTTTAATCGAGTGCGTGCGTGCATGACACTTGGCTTGCACGAGTTTTTCTCATAAAAACAAACAAACCACGCTTTAAAGTGGTTTTTGATCACTTTCTCATCGTATTGCAGTTTATATTTTGGAGACACAAAGGTGTGTTTTGTGTTTTTTTTTAGCGGAATAGTCTATATATGTGCAACTTGATTCTATTCTAATAATATAATGCGCTGCGTCGTCGTAGGGTTCCTGATACACACCGCATGGCTTTTTTTTACAGTTTTAGCATTAGCAGCAAATACATTCCCCAGTTTTACCTTCCCTGATTACACGCATGCTAGTACCGCCCTCTTATCTGATGCAACTGCATCCGAGATGTGCTGAGATTCCAGTCCTTTGTGGGTACAGAATTCCCTTCCATCTCACTGAGCTGCAACAACTATGCATGGTCAACATGATCTCTATGGAGAGGACACATTTTGAGATGAAGTTTGATGTTGAAGTTTGACTTTTTAAATTATATTTTTTGGTCATGATGTTTTACATATGTAAACCAGTATGGTTCCTAACTAATCAATGTATGGTTCTGTAGCACAGTTTTAATGCACACAACCATTTGCAAAATGTCTCATAATGACACATTTTCCCCTAGGACTATGATGGACTGGTGGTGCGATCTGCAACAAAGGTCACAGCTGATATCATCAGTGCAGCTGATAACCTCCAGATCATTGGCAGAGCTGGAACTGGTGTTGACAACGTGGATGTGGATGCTGCCACCAAGAAGGGCATAATAGTTATGAAGTAAGTTTGCAAAGATGAGAAGATAAAAGCATGCACACTGTAGTTCAGGATGTTGGGGGGTATATTCTTTGTACAACCCTTTATTGTAAGTGTGAATAAAGTTTTTAATTGAATCTTAAGTACTTGTCACTGTCACTGTTGATCTCTCCTCAGTTTCAAAGTCTAATTCTGTTATTTCAGCACACCGAGTGGCAACACCATCAGTGCCGCGGAGCTGACATGTACCCTGATAATGAGCCTGTCAAGGTAAGGTATTACCCAGGTATTGGAAATACTCGACACAGCCTCACTTGATCTATCTAGGGCAAATTTGGTATTTGTCGTGCTTTCTTCCAAAGTAAAAGAAACCCCTGTATCATTGTAGACATGTTCCACAAGCAGCCATGTCCATGAAAGCAGGGAACTGGGATCGTAAAAAGGTAAACAGTATTACATTTATATCTGTAATACTAATAATACTGTGATATTTAGGGGTTTATTTTGACTGTAAGCCGTTATGGGGCATTGTTCATCCAGTCATCACTAGTCAGTTGATGCTTCTGTTCACACATTCTTAAAGTCTCTGGGGAGCAGGATCAAGGTTCAGTTTGATTATTCTGCAGTTCATGGGTGCAGAGCTGTACGGTAAAACACTTGGAATAGTTGGACTTGGAAGAATCGGAAAGGAGGTCGCCACCAGAATGCAGTCCTTTGGTATGAAGGTCGGTTGAGGATCTTTTATTCCGTACATGTCTAAAGTTTGTGTCAAAAAAGTTGTCATTCTCCCATACCCTTTAGATTTGATGAAGTTCTGTGTTTCTCACCAGACCATCGGTTACGACCCTATCACCCCACCTGAGGTGACGGCCACCTGGGGGGTGGAGCAGATGTCCCTGGAACAGCTGTGGCCCCAGTGTGACTACATCACTGTCCACACCCCTCTGATGCCTGCCACCACTGGTGAGGATGAGGGGCCCCTCCAGAATGGGGACAGTCATGGGATGTTTTTATAACCCTACAAACCAGGCTCTGTTTGACCAAATTCCTCGTGAACTGTCACCTCCTACAGGTTTGCTGAACGACGCCTCGTTCGCCAAGTGTAAGAAAGGCGTTAAGGTAGTGAACTGTGCGCGGGGGGGCATCATCGATGAGGCGTCTCTCCTCAGAGCTCTGGAGTCGGGTCAGTGTGGAGGAGCTGGTCTGGATGTCTTTGTTGAGGCAAGAAAACCTAATACGATTAGTTTCTTTTATTTCCTCATGTTTCTTTCGTATCAACCGTCGCCCTGCGTGCTGCTCTGTCTCGTGACAGGAGCCACCGAAGGAGCGCTCGCTGGTGAACCATCCCAACGTGATCAGCTGCCCTCACCTGGGGGCCAGCACCAAGGAGGCACAGGCTCGCTGTGGGCAGGACATCGCCTTGCAGATCGTGGACATGGTGGAGGGCAAAGGCCTGGTTGGAGCTGTGAGTTGTCCTACCCCCGATCTAAAGAGGATGCCGTGTAATCTTAGATTGTGATTGGCTGTTGCTTTGACCAGTATGGGAGTGTCGCTGTGGAGGAAAGGGCCTTGAACATTCTCAGAATGTGCCTTGTTAGCCAAGAGCCATTGTGTTACACAAAACTGAACATTCAAGGTTGATGACTTAGGAATTAGTAGATAAACAGTTGCCTTTACAAAGAAAAACAATAGATTTATTTGTCATATGCGCATTATAACACAGGTCTTTCTGGAAAGTGAAATTCTTAGGACATGTTAAGACATGTAGTAGGCATTAAAACAACAAATGACAGTATGATTATTTTTCACAACACATCTTACAAACAATTGAACTCCTAAATGACTACAAACACTGTCAAAGCAAACACATCTCTGATCTGTACAGTTATTCCCCCCCCCCCCAACTAATAATTAATGTTCACATATATAATGTCATGTATGGAACACAGGTGAATGCGCAGGTTTTAGCCAGCACATTCTCCCCTGAGTCTCACCTGTGGATCAAGCTTGGGGAGGCCCTGGGGGCCGTGCTACAGTCATGCACCACCTCCAAGAGACCCCTCACTGCTGTCCAAATCACCACTCAAGGTAGAAGCTCAATACTTGCCTTTTCTCTGACGCTGCCCAGATGAACATAATTGATATATCATCCTATAAAGTTCACTTTTGCTTACTGCAATACCCTGATTGTCTGAGGGGTAGTATTTTAAACACATGCATACTCCCGTTGTCACACATTGTCTCTGTTGAGGACTTGAGAGACCGTCAATGACGTTCCTAAGGGGAATTTAATTTAATGATCTGCAGTTTGCTGCCCTCTGGTGGTCACCATCAGTTATTACAGAGTCCAAATCACCTGTCATGCATTAACATGTAGCATTGTTTGGTGTGAACCAGGTGACTGCCTGAAAAGCTCCACTGGCTACATGACTTCTGCTGTGATGGTTGGACTCCTGACTGACGGGTCCAAGGGCTGCCCCAATTTGGTCAATGTCCTTACCCTGGCCAAAGAGTCTGGGATAACGGTAAATATACAAAGACACAGCATGCAAAGACAACATTCTGATAAGATCGATCATCAGTGACTGTAGAATATTATAGTGAGTCGGCTTTGTCCTTTTCTCTCCAGGTAAACAAAAACCACCTCCAGGCATGTGAGGGGAACCTGTGCGACGTGGAGCTCTCCATCAAGGGCTCAAGGTTCCAGGCTTCTGGTTCCGTACAAGGAGGCGTGCCGGTGCTGTTGGGGCTTGACAGCAGCACGTTCCGCCAGCCTGTCCCTCTCACTGGAAACCTGCTCTTCTTCAAGGCTGCCGGAGGCCCTCAGCTGCTGCAGGCCGTCACCGGTAACAGCGCCCCCTGGCTGCCTCCCTGCACCTCGCTGAGAAGCCCTCTCAAACATGCTGCCAGACACTATCTTATTTCCTCTGACTGTCACCTCTTCTTTAGCGTGCGTGTGTCTCTGTGTCCCTGCAGGTGTGCTGGCCACAGCTGGAGTGGAGATGCAGGCGTTCAGCGGGCCAGCAGCCAGCGGTGGGGAGCCGTGGTTCTGTGTGGGGTTATCCTCTCTGCTGAGGGAGCTGGGTGCCCTGAACCCTCTAGTGAAAGAAGCGGTCCAGCTCTCTCTGTAAACGATCCAGCTCTCTCTGTAAACGATGCAGAACATTTCTACTGACATTTCTACAAGTGTAACATTCCAATGTCTAATCTAACCACTCAAGACTGTTAGCATTATTCAAGAGGTTCCCTGTTTAGCTTGTTGATAGGCTACTTACAATAATAATAACACGTTTCATGTAGAGAGACCTATGTTTTTTGTTACAATTTGTTTCATTCTGTGATACTTGTCAGTGTTTGAATTGTATTTCAGGTGCTGGCTATTTGTAGATTAAATGTAATTGACATGAAACCGTTTCCATTTGTTGACTACTTTTGGCGATTGAAGTCAGTAGTTGGTTGTAGATGCACAGTGCCTAACCTGCGATGACCATTAATATAGCCTATATAACCCACTCCCTAGCTGTATTTATTTATTTTTTACTTGCCTATTAATAAATGTACCACATTTCGAATTACAGACTGGTTTGAATCATAATAGATGGGTTCATTCATTGAACTCTCGTAGAATGCAGATTATGCAATGGTTTTAATCCTTATTAGGATTAGGCTAACACTGCCATGGCAACGAAAGAGAAAGATTGAGTAGTGAATGGGAAGTGTCTTTTTCTGTGTAGCTGGAAGCCCAGACCTTACTTCAAACGGAATCGTATTTAGTCGGCTGTGGTAGGTGTGGACCTGCCCTTTAGTTGTCCCAGCGTCCTTGTAGCGCATCTCTTCTCGACCATTGTCGTGGCCACGGAGAATGTGTGGCAGTCGGAATAACGGGGATTGTTGTTGTTCGGTCGCTGAAGACATTCTCTTTGGCTGGGTATAATGCATTTAGGCTGGCTTGGATATGGAGCGGCAGGGTGACAGCCGGCGCCTCTCCAACTATACACAGATACCAAAATAGGACAGCGGTGCAAACCTTTAGGGCTAATTTGAGGTTCACGAGTGTAGGCTACTGAACTGCGGCTCAGACAACAGGACACGAGCGTCCTTCAGCTCCTTTTTCACGGCTCGCGGCGTCCGTTAATGTCCCATTGAGGTAAGCACACTATAACGTGATAGATTGCTTTTAGGTTTTGTTGAATATTGTTTAAGTGCATTATTTGAATTCGTCAGTGTTCATATTTAGAGTGACACATGCTATGATTAGAGAGTAAAGATGAGTAGCCTACATGACTTAAGGTGCCAGTAAGGCATTTACGTATTTGTTGTTAATCTGTTGAATTAAGAAACCATTAACAAAATAATTTGATATTGGAAAAAAAAAAAAAAAAAAGGAACGTGACACTTTAAATTGTACTATTTGTCATCCTTGCATATGCGACTTTAAACATTGGATAGCCTATTTAACGTTTTTATATTTGATCTTTTTAATAATTCATGATGCAAATGTCGATCTCATGTCCATCTGTCCATTTCCTATAGGCGCCATGTCAGACGAGGGAAAAGACGACTACATCTATGACTTCTGTGACATCCCCCATCCCACATATTTACTGGACTCTCTCAAAGACTTCTATGCCAATGGCTTTTTCACAGACATCACCCTACAGTGTGCCACAGGACAGGTCTTTAACTGTCACAAGGTAGCGCTCTCAGCTTGCAGCTCCTATTTTAAAGTCATGTTCACAGCTGACATGAAGGAGAGGTCAAACAACCTCATCAAGCTGACTGGAATTGACGTTGAAGTTTTGGCGGCTTTGGTGGACTACGTCTACACGTCAAGGGTGAGCATCACCCAGAGCAACGTACAAAGTCTGCTGGAGGCGGCTGACCTTCTGCAGTTCAGCCCTGTCAAACAGGCTTGTGAGGACTTTCTCATTCGCTTCTTGGACGTGGACAACTGCCTGGGCATGCACTGTTTCGCTGAGCTGCACGTTTGCCCCGCCCTGGAGCGCGAGGCGCGCAGGGTCATGCTCAGTCGCTTTGAGGAGCTCGTTCAGCAGGAGGAGTTTCTGGAGGTGGATTGTGGGAAACTCAAATCGGTGTTGTCGGCTGACAACCTCAACGTGTGGAAGGATAGTGTGCTTCTGGACGCAGTGGTCAAATGGGTTACCCATGACTTGGATTCCCGTGTTGATCACGTGCAGGACCTGCTCCATTGTATCCACATGGACCTTGATGAGATGTACTTCAACACAGCTGTGGACGAACAGAGACAAGGCTTACTGGGGAACGAGAGAAAAGTGAGATCTCTGATTGTCCACTCCTTGAAGTCCACCTGCAAGGAGACTTCTGCAAACTGCAGAAAACGCTCCTCCAGCATGTATGTCATCGGAGGGTACTACTGGCATCCGCTGTCTGAGGTCCACATTTGGGATCCAATCAGCAACACATGGGTGCAGGGCAAGGATATGCCGGACCTTAGGAGAGAAAGCTATGGTGTCACCTTACTGGGGGCGAATATCTACGTGACGGGAGGTTACAGGACAGACAACATCGAGGCCCTGGACACAGTGTGGATGTATGACTGTGATGGTGACGCATGGACAGAGGGCTGTCCCATGCTCACTGCCAGATACTACCACTGCTCCGTCACCTTGCATGGCTGTATTTATGCCATCGGCGGGTATAGAGGGGGAGCACCAGAAGAGGAGACAGAGTTTTATGATCCTTTGAAGAGAAAGTGGTTCCCTGTTGCTAATATGATCCAAGGTACATTGTGAACACTGACGTTGTCTTACTGCATACTGTACATATAATTCACAGAATGATACTACCTATTAATATATTAATACTTTTCTGCTAAGGTGTGGGGAATGCCACAGCTTGTGTAACAAGTGACACAATCTATGTGACTGGAGGCCACTATGGGTCCAGAGGAAGCTGTACTTACGAAAAGATTCAGACCTACAGACCGGACATTAATGAGTGGAACATTCTCACCATAAGTCCTCATCCAGGTAGGACCAATTATACCACAAGTAGTTGTTGCATTTTCTTTACACACACAACTATGATACTGATCATTCTTCTCTCCTCCTCAGAGTATGGGCTCTGCTCGGTGTCTCTCAACAACAAACTGTACCTGGTGGGCGGGCAGACGACCATCACAGACAGCTATGACTTTGACAGTAACGACTGGAGGCAGATGTCTGTGATGAAGGAGAGGAGGATGGAGTGTGGGGCGGCAGTAATAAACGGATGCATCTACGTGACAGGCGGCTATTCTTACTCAAAGGGGACTTATCTGCAAAGCATAGAAAAGTATGACCCTGAACTGGACACCTGGGAGATTGTCGGAACCCTCCCCAGCGCAGCACGATCACATGGTTGTGTTTGTGTTTACAGTGTATAGTGTCCGTTTGTTTTATTGGTAAGTGCCTTTCCCTGTGCCAAATTTGGTAACATGAGCATGCCTTCTAGCTTAAGTGTCATATAGTTCAAAAGCACAATTTGGAAGGTATTTAAAAACGAATATAATGTCTCGTGACGAGACATCTGTGTGTTTGTTCCAAAGTTTAAACATACTTCCTAATATTTCGTATTATATTGCCAAAAAATGACCATTCGGGGAAACATTTTACACGAATATCAAAGTACTAAACAACCTTCAACTAAGCATCGTTTTATGCATTGGGAAAATAGATTCCGAGTTTGATCCGTATATTGCAGTGTCAAATTTGTAAATAAAGATTTTACTAAGTATGTTTTATTTTCTTAGTGCCAGCCAACTAGCAACATTGTGCCATTTCTTGGATACATAACGAAGCGCTATGTAATACTATATTTGGACCTGATTGGCATCCGTAACACGCATTGCTCCCTCTGCATGCTTGCTGCTACCAGCGTGATAGAGCCAAAACGATTGAAGTGAGAATTCATCGCAAGTCCTGTGGCCAACTCTAAAGTAGACACTATCGAACGAATTCATCCAAATAGTCCACGCATCACAGTAAGTATAACCGAACACATGCTTTCCCAATGGATGAGCCGTTTACGTTTGTCTTTTGAAAAATCCACGGCCGACTTCTCCACATGTGTTGATTCGCTGTCCTTCCATTTACCCAGCGGCTAGCGGCAGTGAACTAGCCTAGCTAACTAGTGTGAATTAAAGCCAGAGGTAGTACGTTGCTGTACAGCTTCAGTTGGCAATCTAACACTGTGTCTTAGTGCATGTGTTATGGTTAGCGGTATCTGTTGGCTTATCTCCGAAAAGATGAAGTATCAAAAGATGCGTTGCGCTGTCTAAAACGCACCGGCTCATTAGACAGGCCAGGCTTGCTTGCACTACTAGCCTGGCTAAGAGTAGCCTAACTTGTGGGAGGCTCACTGATTTGAGTTTCTCAATTTTAGGAAGTAGTTAGCTGACGTTACATTACATTTAGAGACCCCCACTATACCCGTGTTACTGAAACAATTTGAATATCAGGTGCATTTCACTTAACAGACATGGGAGAAGGCAACTTAAGCTACCTAGCACTAGGCACATAGACTTTGGTGTTTGATTAGATCCTATCGTAATGAAATGTGCTGTGGTCATGTGCTCACTTGACTGCTTAAACGCCCTTTTCAGTATGGTTGGCCGTCCAGCCGGTGTGTTCTGCTGCTATGTTACTGGGCATAGATGGATTTGAGTGGAAATAAATGGGTTGCCTCCCAGGCCTCAGTGGAGTTGCACGATCTCCCTTCCAAATAAAGTACTGCAAAGTGACGTATTATTATTATTAACATTTGTGTCATCAATCAATACTGTATAAGTAAAGTTTTTCGCTTTCATTTGATTATTTTCCACACAGAACTGTCATGGAAGACAATCAAGAAATGTCTCCCCTTGAGATTAAGGTTGCTCGTCAGATTGAGGTACTAATTTCATGTCTATAAATGATTACATTGTATTATGCACCATATGAAATGCAGCATAATTTAACATGTTCGTTTCTCTTGACAGTACTACTTTGGCAATCACAACCTTCCCCGCGACAAGTTTCTGAAAGAACAGCTGCAGCTTGATGATGGCTGGGTTCCCTTTGAGACTATGCTCAAGTTTAACAGGTATACAAACTTGGTACAATTTCTTTAGATTTCAATAGCTTGTTGCTTCATCCCGTCTCTTACTACCTCCCTTTTTCTTTGTTTTTGTTTTTTTAGATTAAAGTGTTTAACAACAGATACCAATGTCATCATTGAATCCTTGCGCAAGTCAAAATCGGGTCTTTTGGAAATGAGTGAGGACAAGACCAAACTGAGGAGGCTTCCAAGCAAACCTCTACCGGAAGTGAATGATCAATACAAAGATGCTCTGAAGCACAGATCGGTCTACCTTGTAAGTTAGTCAAAGTGAATGAACAAATAATCTACAAGAATGTATACACCTTCCTCTTCATAATATCATTGTTTGTCATTCTCTAGAAAGGTTTTCCACTGGACACAACCCTTGATGATATTCAGGTCTGGCTGAACGGTAAGGGCAACATAGAGAACTACCAGATGAGGAGAACTCTGGATAAGAAGTTCAAGGTAATGTGGATAGGAAGCACATTACATGAAAGTAAATATTTACATGGAACTAATTAATAACCACTATTTTTTATTGCATTTTAGGGATCTGTCTTCTTGACCTTTGACACAGAAGAATCAGCAAAGCAGTTCATTGAACGTACAGACATCAAAACTTTTAATGACAATGAAATGCTCATTATGTTGAGGTGGGTTAGCCATAAAGTAGAGCGACAATCAAGATTACATTGTTGAGTAGATTCCAATTGATGTTTTACTGCATTATGCTTTTCAAAGCTGACAGTTTAAATTATTCTGTTTTTGACATTCCAGACCGGACTACCATGCAAAGAAGAAAATTGAATGGAAATCTAACAAGGCAGCTAAAGCTAAACAGTAAGTACTGAGCACACAGAGAAATTAAATTAAATTGTAATAATCAAGGATCAGAATAAATACTTGCTGTTGTGTTTTATAGGGACAAGGATGAAAAACAAATACAAGTAGATAAAGAGGAAATGGTAAGAAATATTATGTTATTCTGTTTACACTACTGCCTTTTCTGTTCCTCTCCTTGGTGATTTTTCACTTGTGAATAAATATTTAATTGTTTTACTTGACTTTAATTGAGATGCATACAGTATTACACATAAAACAAAACTCTTTTATATTTTGTGAATTTTTCATGCGTTATTGGACCATTTTAAGTGAGATGTGAGAGGATAGGCAGGGAGAGGGGTGAGACATGCAGCAAAGGCCCAGGCCAGATTTGTACCTGCGGTGCGGTTCAGCCTCAACCTACATGGTTACTCATTCCTTATTACCTTCTTGTTTTGCAGAAATCTCTGGATGAGCAGACAGGATGCTTGCTGAAATTCTCTGGGGCGCTTGAGTTTGTGTCGAGATCCGATTTTCATGAATTGTTCTCAGGACATGGTCAAATCAAATGGATTGACTTTTCCAGAGGTGCTAAAGAGGTATTACCTGAACTAACCATCTGTTTCTAAAGCATATTTTTGTCAGCAAAAAGAAAATAACACATCTTCCTTATTCCAAAGGGTACCATCCTCTTCAGAGCAAGTGCTAAAGAAGCTCTTGCTAAGGCTACAGAGGCGAATGGAGGGACCTTGCAACTGAAGGACCAAGATGTTGCATGGGAAGTTGTGGAAGAGGGCGATGCTGAGAAGGAACTACTGAAGAAGATGATCCAAGACCAGCAAGAAACTTTCAATAAGAGAGGCAGAGGCAGAGGTACGGCACACGTTAACGATATGCATCTCATTTCAGTATGGGATGTTCTATTGTGTCTATAGACGTAACGTTTTAGGTGATTTCTCACTTTTTGGAACTCTCCATTTTTGAATTGTGTAATGCAGGATTAGATATTGGGCGCTTATTATTTTGAATGTCTTGTCAGGTGGCAGAGGTAGATCAGGTGGCCGAGGAGGAGGAGGAAGAGGAGGAGGCCGGAGGGATAGGGATAGGGGTGGACGAGATCAGAATAAATCTCAGTTCAAAGGCAAGAAGACCGTGTTTGACAGCGATAACGATGATGATGGTAAGTTGAGACGTTTTATTACATATCTGCATAAAGAACAGTGACCTTGGACTGAAATATTTGCCAGTCAATCAATACATTGTGTGTTTGTGTAGAATGTCTTATCTGACTTCATTTTAATGATCTTTCCCAGGAGCTCCAAGCCCCAAAAAGCGAGCGCTGGAAGGTGCAGATGACCACACCCCAGCTGCAAAGGTGGTCAAAACTGAGAATGGATCTTAGATTGCAGATACAAAAAACATAGCTCAAAAAAACTCGATAGAAAGGAACATTGAAAAAGCCTAAAATGAACTAAATCCATTCCACTGGAAGTTTCATGTTGTGGAGAATCTTATAAAGTCCACCCTGATGTCAACCTGAAAACCAGAATGTAAGATCGACATCAGTTTCACAAAACCATTGTCAGTTGTACGTCTCATATTGTGTTCCTCTTTCCCCAGCTTGCTTTAAATGTATTATTTAACTAGAGTTTCATTTTCTACAAAGCATTTAATTTTTACAGGAGCATACAATGCTTATGTGCGTCAGTGGGATATAAAGATGTGCATGATGATAGTATCTTGTTTATGGCTCGCCACTTCATTGATGCTCAGAAAGCAAGGCAGGAGAGGAACGTTATTACCGCATCTGGCAATGCGAGATCAATGAGTGCCATTTTCTTTTCCCTCTATTCTTTTTACATGGAAAGGTTAAGTAGAAAAATAGGAATGGTTCCTTTCACGTTTGCCCTTGTGAATATAGCCAATAAAGTTTGATTTTAGTAGCCTCTGTCTATAAAGTTTTGGATATTTTGTTGGCGTTTTGGAAAACGGAAGTATAAACGTTATCCTCTTACCGATTTTTTTTTGTGGAACTTGTACGATGCTGGCAAGTCGTATCTCAGCTCTGAAATGGAGATTAAGTCATTAGATCGTGTTGACTGACGGCATGTACAATGAACTAATGTTTTGCAAAGAATCGCCGACCTGCAATTACTTCCATTTTGACTCCCCAGTCAGTTGCCTTCTTCTGTATGTGCTGTAATCAGAGTTGAAATTAGACCATATACTGGGATGAAGATTACCAACTGGAACACTCACATTTAGAACATACTTCTCGCGTTGATGTCTTGTGTAGTGAGTATACCGCTGTCTCTGTCATTGTCAGCGCTTTCCTGAGAAACTGCATGTCCATGCCTGTGTTTCATAAAAGTAAATATTCAACATTAATGACATGTGGCAGGACATTCATAATTGAACATTAACGGTTATGTCACCTTGGTTGTGTTTTGTGCCAAATGGGGGATTCATTATCACAGTGTCAAACTTTTTGGCGTAAGATTCAATAGCCATCGTGCACATGTCACACTGGATCAAATCTATGTCGGTGAGTTCAAATTCCTCTGTATTCCTTCTGAATATCTCCAGTGCATCACCATCAATGTCGAACCCCACACACAGACTGTAAATAATAGAAAGGCAGTAAAATTATAATTTGATTTTGAAAGATCAGTCTTTGTTTTCACGTTTTGCCATCACACAACTGTCTGAATTCTTACCCTGCGCCGAGGACTGCCGCCCCAATACTGAGAACGCCACAACCAGATCCCAAATCTGCAACTAACTTGCCCTCGATGTCATCATATGTGTTATGGATCGTGTGAAGCATACATGCTGAAAGAGAAAACCACCACTTAGCTGTAGCGAGATACAGTGCGTGTAGTAGTAAAACTGAAAGCAATGCTTGACCCAACACGTTTGCTAACACATTAGCTTGCGAGGGAGACGTCAACGAGGATGAAGATACCTGCAATATGTGGGCTTGTTGGATACTGTTCGAGAAGAATTTTTGGTTCCTCAAAGACGTCTACTTTTTGAAGGCAACTCTCGAGCTCTTTCAATTTCATTTTGATCCTCTGCACTCTGTCGCCTGAATTGTCCAGAAAGAATGTGAACGGTAACAGTAGAATTTTAAGTCTGAACGTTTTGTCTCTTTGAACACATTTTTTCTCGATGACGCCGGCGGCTAATTCATAAACACTACAGTATGTTGTGAACCGAGAATGTTTGTGAACAAAAGTAAATTAAGTAATATGTTATATTGTACGTTACGATAAAAATGTTATATGCATTACGTGCAAATATTATACCACACCACGCTCCAACTTCCAACCCTGTATTCAAGTTCAAACTCCTCACCGGCCGAAAATTGTCTGCTACAAGAAAGCAAAACGAGGTACACTATTACAGCGGAGTATCAATAAAAACAATCCGAAAAGGAATGGAACCTATTGTTTCTGTTCCGTTGTTTTGCCCTCAGGTGCACCCCTGTCTGGAAAAGATTGTTTAGTAGGTTCAAAGTATTTCACATGGCTCTTCTTGCCCAATTTATGAGTAGCATGTACCTGGAGAGCCCGGAGAGCCGGAGAGCTGCATTTTCAGTACCGCAGTTTCAGGACCGCAGTTCTAGGACCCTCGTTTTATCTGACAGCGCCACCTAGCGAGTTGGATGACGAAAGGCTGTGTCACTAGATCGCAACAAGATATTTGAATGGTTTGAGAGAGGCAAGAAACAAGGAAAACTCTGGCATATGTGATAATGTTTAACTCTGGCATATGTGATGATGTTTGATGAGACAATTATATAGAAAGGTATAATATTTGAAAATAGGTTCGAATAATAAACATTGGATAATTTAAAGAAATTAAAATCACATACAATTAGAAACAAATGTACATATTCCATAGGTGTCAAGATCCAGTGTAATTTGATAAAATGAATTAAACAAATGAAGGAAGCTAAAATAGCCTAAAGAAAAGGTGGAAAATATATCAATGTGGACAGATGTGTGATGCCTGGAGTGGCCTTAGAAGCCTTAGTTTTCTGGGACTACAGAGAACCAATGAACACCCTGCAACATGAGCCTTAAGGATTGGGGCACATTTTCAGATACTCTGAACTCGTTCTAGAGTTGCTTTGATGGGCTTAACTTCACCAAAGTGCCAAAGTCAACAAAGCATCATGTCCTGATAACATCAGTAATAAGTTCCTGGAGACCTGCTACAAACAACTAGCCCTGTCTTCTGTGAACTGTTCACCTGGTCCTTGGAGGAACACACAGTTCCAGCTCTGTGGAAGACCTCTGCCATCTGCCTTGTTCCAAAGAAGAGCAGACCCAGACTTCCCAATGACCTCTGATCTGTAGCTCTTACATCAGTGGTGATGAAGAGTTTTGAATGTCTGATACTTTTGCAACTACAAGAGACAGTCCAGAACCTGGCAGATCAACTCCAGTTTGCTTCCATGAAGAGTAGAAGTCTAGACGATGCTGCCCTTACATTGCTGCATCATGTACATTCCCATCTGGAAACACTAAAAGCACATGCTAGGCTTGTGTTTGTGGAATATCTCTAGTGCCCTTAACAGAATGTAACCACATCTGTTGGGAATAAAACTACTAAACATGACTAAATCCTTGATTCATACTGCAGATAATTAAATTCCTAACACACACAGGGTCCTGACTTCTCCCCGGTCAAAATACTTATGCAATGTACGTATTCTGTGATTCATTTCATTATTTTATTCTATGCTCTATTATACATAAGGACATATAAGTTCAACTCTAATCTGTTATACTTTATTTGAGTGATGTGGGCTGCGGAGGATCCACCGCTTCCTTCTCTTCTGCAGCTGGTGGTGATCCTCTATGGTGGATGGATGGGCTGCATGACCATGCTTCCTTAGGTGTGGATGGGCATGCTAGGATGAACTGTTTTGTATTGGACATGACTCAAAACATTGAACACATGTCGGTGGATCAGATCATCTTTCATATACCTGTAAATACTGCACATACCTGTGTGCATGCTACATTTTGTATGTGTCTGACACCACAAAGTTCTGGAAAAGTGAAGTTATTATATTCTATTTGCTATGGCGTTTGCAGCCACTCAACCTCAAATGTGTAATGTTAGAGAGGCAAGACACAAGGTTGACTACAATGTTAAACAATGACAATCACCCCTCCATATCACTCCACTAGGGAGTGACAGTGACCCCTCCATATCACTCCACTAGGGAATGACAATCACCCCTCCATATCACTCCACTAGGGAATGACAGTGACCCCTCCATATCACTCCACTAGGGAGTGACAGTGACCCCTCCATATCACTCCACTAGGGAGTGACAGTGACCCCTCCATATCACTCCACTAGGGAGTGACAGTGACCCCTCCATATCACTCCACTAGGGAATGACAGTGACCCCTCCATATCACTCCACTAGGGAATGACAGTGACCCCTCCATATCACTCCACTAGGGAATGACAGTGACCCCTCCATATCACTCCACTAGGGAATGACAGTGACCCCTCCATATCACTCCACTAGGGAATGACAGTGACCCCTCCATATCACTCCACTAGGGAGTGACAGTGACCCCTCCATATCACTCCACTAGGGAATGACAGTGACCCCTCCATATCACTCCACTAGGGAGTGACAGTGACCCCTCCATATCACTCCACTAGGGAATGACAGTGACCCCTCCATATCACTCCACTAGGGAGTGACAGTGACCCCTCCATATCACTCCACTAGGGAGTGACAGTGACCCCTCCATATCACTCCACTAGGGAATGACAGTGACCCCTCCATACCACTCCACTAGGGAATGACAGTGACCCCTCCATACCACTCCACTAGGGAATGACAGTGACCCCTCCATATCACTCCACTAGGGAATGACAGTGACCCCTCCATATCACTCCACTAGGGAGTGACAGTGACCCCTCCATATCACTCCACTAGGGAGTGACAGTGACCCCTCCATATCACTCCACTAGGGAATGACAGTGACCCCTCCATACCACTCCACTAGGGAGTGACAGTGACCCCTCCATACCACTCCACTAGGGAGTGACAGTGACCCCTCCATATCACTCCACTAGGGAATGACAGTGACCCCTCCATACCACTCCACTAGGGAGTGACAGTGACCCCTCCATACCACTCCACTAGGGAATGACAGTGACCCCTCCATATCACTCCACTAGGGAATGACAGTGACCCCTCCATATCACTCCACTAGGGAGTGACAGTGACCCCTCCATATCACTCCACTAGGGTTACCAACCGTCCCGAAGTGTCCAGGACATCCCGAATTATGGGTGATTTTGATTTGTCCCGTCAGGGACAGCTCCAGTCCCGTATTCCAATCACAGCCTCACCGGACAATAATATGCTACTGTAAACGCGCCAAAACTCACGCAAACGCCAAGCAAGTAGTGGTTTGCCAAAATTACACTGAAATGAGTAGACTTATCGTATGGCTAATGAAACCTTGCGATTTCCATTATTGTTGGTCACCTGGAAGAAAGTGTCCCTCATTTGGGTTTGAGGAAGTTGGCAACCCTACACTCCACCCAGACTTCCATAACCCCTCCATATCACTCCATCTAGACCTCCATATCACTCCATCTAGACCTCCATATCACTCCACCTAGACCTCCATATCGACCTCCATCACCCAATCATTTTTGAAGTTTTATTAATGTGCTGGCTTTATCATATAAGACACCTACAGTAGTTGGGCCAAAATCTCACTATGGTTTCAATACAACAAAACAAATAGTCTAAAAGTTTGTATTACAGAAAGTTAGCATAAGTGAACAGATAATTGGACCAGCATTGTTTAAAATGTTTAGCTAACTTAACTAAGTTGAACAATACTTGATTCACATACTGTACGTTGCGCTACTGTTTTATTAAACAAATAAACAAAGAGTAACAATTTTGTTGAAAGTAGGGAGGGTGGGGGGAGAGAGGAGGGAGGGTGTGTACACCTGTGTGTGTGTACATGTGTGTGTGTGTGCATCTACATGTGTGTGTACATGTGTGTGTGTGTGTGTGTCTAAGGCCACTGGGTCACCAACAAACACACAGCATGTCTTCTATCATCCTGTATAAAACATCTTTATTTCTCCTTATTTAGTCACTAAGAGACTATTTAGTTCATCACATTCAGTGGAACTGAGATCAAAGACAGGATTGTTGTTTGTCAACAATTAAAACAAAACAAACATTCTACACACACCAATATTTACAAACACTCTGGGATATCAATTCCAACTGTATACAGTTCAATCTTCAGTAACATCTATGTGAGCACAGTGTGTGAGAGTGTGTGTGGACTATTCTACCTGACACAGGGACAGACCGCTGAAAGATGTGGCACCAAGCTACAGTGAGCTCTTCTGCACATGCCTTTAAAAGCAGTGCAGAAATGCCATCTGGGACGGTGGATTTTTTAGTGCACACATGTTTGAAAATAGACTGAATCCTGAGTGGATCAATTATAATCCTGTAGCTAACATCAGTTAAAATAGTGTCCAAGACATCATTAGATTCCACAGAAAAGTCATGGCTATCAAATTTGAGAAAAAAGTCATTCAGTTCATTTGCCTTCCCCAGATCATCATCAGTACTGAGGCGTTTCTTGGTGGTATTCATGTTTGTAATGGCCTTCAGGGAGTCCCACAGCTTTTTTGAATCCGTTGACATAAAAGTCTGCTCTATGGTGTCCTTGTGATGTTTTCTGGCTTCCCTCAGCCTCTGTTTGAGTTCTCTTTGCACCATTTTCAGTCCTGCTCTATCATTGTTTTTAAAGGCTAGCTTTTTCCTATTAATACAGTCCTTTACGCTCTTGGATATGTAGGGCTTATTGTTGGGATACTCAATAATTGTCTTTTTCGTAACCACATTGTCTGCACAGAAATGTATGTAGTCTGTTATAACTTCAGTAGCCTCATCAATCTCCAGATTAGAGAATATGTCCCAGTCTGTGCAGAGGAAGGATCCTTTGAGTGTTTCTATGCTGTCCTTGTCCCACACTGTCACTGTCTTAGTTTGTGGTTTACTCCTTTTAAAAACAGGCTTATAAATTGGGATTAACTGGACAGCATTATGATCTGAGTTTGACAGTGGGGGCAATGGTTTTGCTATGTATGCATTCTTTATGTTTCCGTAACACTTATCCAAAACTCTGTTGTTTCGTGTGCTGCATGTCACATATTGTTCAAATCCAGGGAGAGATAGTTCCAATTTACAATGGTTGAAATCCCTGAGAATCACAATCGGGGCTCCAGGTGTGCGTTGCAGTTGTTGGTGAACGCAGTCTGCTATTCTGATAGCAGCCCTTGCTGCGTTCCCGCTGGGGGAAACATACACAGCACATATTCAAATATTTCCAAACTCCCTCGGTAAGTAGTGGGGTCTCAGAGACAGGCACAGCAGCTCCACGTCAGCAGTGCACACTGTCTCTCTCACAGTGTACTTCCTACACCAGCTGTCATTCACAGACAGACCCCGCCCCCTCTGCTCTTCCCCGACAGCTGTTCTGTCCGCTTGAATGAGAGAGAAACCCTCCAGTCCAATGAGCGAGTCTGGAATATCCTGTTGTAGCCAAGTTTCTGTAAACACCCTCACACTCGATTCCCTGTACTCAAAGCAAACTTTGCTGTTCACACAGAGCTCCTCCATTTTGCTCCTCAGCGATCTGACGTTGCTGAGTAACAGGCTGGGCAGCGGGGGTCTGAGTAACAGGCTGGGCAGCGGGGGTCTGAGTAACAGGCTGGGCAGCGGGGGTCTGAGTAACAGGCTGGGCAGCGGGGGTCTGAGTAACAGGCTGGGCAGCGGGGGTCTGAGTAACAGGCTGGGCAGCGGGGGTCTATTACCTCTTCTCCGGAGACGCTGCCGTATTCCACCTCTTTTGCGTCTCCGCCATGTCTGCCTCTAGCGTATTACTGGTCCTAAATGTAGTGTTTCCAGTGTGTGTGTGTGTGTACATGTGTGTGTACATGTGTGTGTGTGTGTGTCTATAGGGTCACTGGGTCACCAACAAACACACAGCATGTCTTCTATCATCCTGTATAAAACATCTTTATTTCTCCTTATTTAGTCAGTAAGACACTATTTAGTTCATCACATTCAGTGGAACTGAGATCAAAGACAGGATTGTTGTTTGTCAACAATTAAAACCTCCCCCCCTCCCTCCCCCCCTCCCTCCCCCCCTCCCTCCCCCCCCCTCCCCCTCTGAGAGCCCAAAGGGAGTAGGGAGGGTGGGTGGGGGCAGGTCAAGGGAGGGAGGGGATCACACTAGACACACAGAGACAGTGTATATTCAAGTGGGTAATACTGTCATATTACTGGTCCTAAATGTAGTGTTTCCAGTGTGTGTGTGTGTACATGTATGTATGTGTGTGTGTGTATATGTGTGTGTACGTGTGTGTGTGTGTCTAAGGCCACTGGGTCACCAACAAACACACAGCATGTCTTCTATCATCCTGTATAAAACATCTTTATTTCTCCTTATTTAGTCAGTAAGACACTATTTAGTTCATCACATTCAGTGGAACTGAGATCAAAGACAGGATTGTTGTTTGTCAACAATGAACCCGTTAAGGAGTAGCATCACACGTGTGCGATAGTTCGAAAGCCCCACAGAGTAACGTCGCACGTGTGATTCTGAACATTCCAACCGACTATTTTCCGATAGACAAAAACGACATGACAAACGCTGTAGTATGGCTTCAAAATGTACAGTTAGGAGGCTAACAAGTAACGCTAGCAGGTAGTAGCATTGCTACGAGTATTATGCTAGGTTGCTAGGTAACGGAAGCTAACTAAAGCTAGCTAGCTTCCGTTTTGGAAAAATAACTCACTCTGGTGGAAGCGTCGGTAATATTTAGAGATATTAATAATATTTAATATCAGTAATATTTACATCTAAAGGTTAAAACAAAACAAACATTCTACACACAGCAATATTTACAAACACTCTGGGATATCAATTCCAACTGTATACAGTTCAATCTTCAATGACATCTATGTGAGCACAGTGTGTGAGAGTGTGTGTGGGCTATTCTACCTGACACAGGGACACTGAGGAGTTATAAACCCTGAACCCAGGATAGAGGGGCTCAGTGAATGTGCTGTGGAATGTGTGCAGGTGGGTCAGTGTGTCAGAGGAGACTGTGTAGAAGGACAGAGTGCCGGCCGGCCAGTCCAGATACACTCCTACTCTGTGGGAGCTGGAGGGGGGGGCAGGTATGTCAGTGATCTTATTATTGTGCCTGGCAGAGTAACTGTTATCATCACACCTCAGACTCCAGGACTTGTTATTGTTTCCAAGCACACAGTCAGCACCCTCTCCTCTCCTGCTGATTCCTTTATATGTCACTGCTATAAGAACCCATTCTCCACTCCACTCTACCTCCCAGTAACAGCGCCCAGACAGACCCTCTCTACACAGCACCTGTGACCAGTTCTCAAATCTCTCTGGGTGATCAGGATACGGCTGCTTCTCTCTCCTCCTTGTCACCTTTCTGTTCTCCTCAGACAGAGAGAGTTCTCTGTTTGCTGTGTTTGGGTCCAGTGTGAGCTCACAGGCATCTGATGGGGGAGACCAAGACACAATATATTACTGATCATCATCATTCACATTAGAATGTCTCCCTCTTCCTGCCCTCCCCCTTTCATTCTCTCTCTCTCTCTCTCTCTCTCTACCCATCCTCACTCTCTCTTTCGCTCTCTCTCTCTCTCCCCATCCTCACTCTCTATCTCTATTTCTGTTCCATCCTCTCTACCCTGCTCTCTGTCCCTCCCCCTCTCTCTCTCTTCCACTCTCCCTCTCTTCCTTTCATTCTCTCATTCTGTTCTCCCTCCCTCACATGCTACCTCTCTCCCTCCAAATCCCTCTTTCCATCATCCCTCATCTCCTTACCCCTGATATGCCCCCATCACTCCATCTTTCTAGGGAGGAGGGGAACAGGGGAGGAGAGGAGAGGGAGAAGTGAAGAGAGGAGAGGGAGGAGGGGAAGAAGGGGAAGAGGGGAGGAGAGCAGAGGGAAGAGGGAGGAGAGGAAGAAGGGAGAAGAGGAAGAAGGGGAGGAGGGGAGGAGAGGAAGAAGGAGAAGAGGGGAGGAGGGGAAGAGGGGAATAGGGGAAAAAGGGAGGAGAGGAAGAGGGGAGGAGGGGAAGAAGGAGAAGAGGGGAGGAGAGGAAGAGGAGAGCAGAGGGAAGAGGGGAAAAGGGGAGGAGAGGGAGGAGGGGAAGAGGAGAGGAGAGCAGAGGAGGGGAGGAGAGCAGAGGGAAGAGTGGAAGAGGGGAGGAGGGGAAGAGAGGAGAGGGAGAAGGGGAAGAGGGGAGGAGAGGAAGAGGGGAAGAGGGGAGGAGAGGAAGAGGGAGGAGGGGAAGAGGAGAGCAGAGGAGGGGAAGAGGGGAGGAGAGTAGAGGGAAGAGGGGAAGAGAGGAGAGGGAGAAGGGGAGGAGGGGAGGAGAGAAGAGGGAGGAGGGGAAGAGGGGAGGAGAGGGAGGAGGGGAAGAAGGGGAAGAGGGGAGGAGAGCAGAGGGAAGAGGGAGGAGAGGAAGAAGGGAGAAGAGGAAGAAGGGGAAGAGGGGAGGAGGGGAGGAGGGGAGGAGAGGAAGAAGGAGAAGAGGGGAGGAGGGGAAGAGGGGAAGAGGGGAAAAAGGGAGGAGAGGAAGAGGGGAGGAGGGGAGATATAAGGAGGTGAGGGAAGGAAGGGAGATATAAGGAGGGGAGGGAAGGAGGGGAGATAGGGGAAGTGAGGAGGGGAGATAGGGGAAGTGAGGAGGGGAGATATAAGGAGGTGAGGGAAGGAGGGGAGATATAAGGAGGGGAGGGAAGGAGGGGAGATAGGGGAGGGGAGGAGGGGAGATATAAGGAGGGGAGGGAAGGAGGGGAGATAGGGGAGGGGAGGAGGGGAGGAGGGGAGATATAAGGAGGTGAGGGAAGGAGGGAAGATAGGGGAAGTGAGGAGGGGAGGAGGGGAGATATAAGGAGGTGAGGGAGGAGGGGTGATATAAGGAGGGAAGGGAAGGAGGGGAGATAGGGGAAGTGAGGAGGGGAGGAGGGGAGATATAAGGAGGGAAGGGAAGGAGGGGAGATAGGGGAAGTGAGGAGGGGAGATATATGGAGGTGAGGAGGAAAGATCGGGGAGGGGAGATTGGAGGAGTTAGGAGGGGAGATATCTGGAGGGGAGGGGAGATATTTCCCATCCATTTGATCTTTTCGCATCAGCTTAATCTTGCTAACTCCCTCCACAACAATGATTGATGGTTTAGGGTTGTCTCCATGGCAACAACCTTCTCTCCATGGTCACTCCGGGCCTGAGCCCATGTGTTCAAACAAAACAAAACTGTGCATCTTTTAAAAAGTATAAAAAGCTAAATGTAAATTCAAAGTACAATAATTGTGTACAAGATGCAGTGGACTACAATTATAAAACAGCAGACAATACTCAAGTACTTATTATAATTAAAAACAGCGACCATCAGTAAACGTTATGGATACAAACAAGATTTTATATTTCATATTAAGCTGTTCTTGTCTTTACTAAAATCAAAACTAATCAAAGGGCAGTGCTCTTACAAATCACGAGTGAGCGATTTGACTTTTGGCTAACAGACATCCCAACCTGCAAAACCTCATTTCAGGGTGGTGCCCCCCCCAGAAGTAGAAGAGCTTTCTCAGGCTTATTTACAATGAAAGACAAAAACATGCCAATCAACTACTTGAAATGTATAGTAGCTATTGGGAGACAGTGAAAGACAGGAAAAGATAAATAGGCAGGGGGAGGGAGGGAGGGGAGAGAGGTTTTTTGTGTTTCTTTTCAGTGTAGTAGGGTGAACACAGACACACACAAACAGGAGGCCCAGACAAGTGGTTCACAATGCAGACATGTCCTAGTGCTGCCCTCTAGTGGTGCTACAGGACACTTGTCTCATTAAAAACCGTAAAGTGTTCATGTGTTTATCTGGCCACCTGGTAGACACCACGCCCTCCCAGTCCAGTGTGTAGTCTTACATGCAGTCTGTCACCTGGTACACACCACGCCCTCCCAGTCCAGTGTGTAGTCTTACATGCAGTGTGTCACCTGGTACACACCACGCCCTCCCAGTCCAGTGTGTAGTCTTACATGCAGTCTGTCACCTGGTACACACCACGCCCTCCCAGTCCAGTGTATAGTCTTACATGCAGTCTGTCACCTGGTACACACCACGCCCTCCCAGTCCAGTGTATAGTCTTACATGCAGTCTGTCACCTGGTACACACCACACCCTCCCAGTCCAGTGTGTAGTCTTACATGCAGTCTGTCACCTGGTAGACACCACGCCCTCCCAGTCCAGTGTGTAGTCTTACCTACGCAGTGTGTGATGAGTGATCAGCTGTTCAGAACAGGCAATCGTACAGAGAACTAGGGTGATGTTCCCGAGCCTTTAACAGTTATGCCTTACGTCTGTTGTCGGACTGAGGTGAGTTGTGTTGATGTCTCGGTACCTGAAGGGTCTTAGAAGGGTGTATGGATGAGCAGTGGACATATTTATCACAGCTGTATTGACTTTGTGTTTCTATATTTTTATGGAAATGATGCAAATTCCCTGGTTTAACAGGTGCCTTTATATGATAAATTATTGAAACATGGACTATATGTATTGAGTAAAAGCTGTGTAGAATATTTTGTTTTTAATCGAAAAACTAGGAAAAGCTGTAACTGGTTTGAATGCATGCATGTCTTACACATCTTGTGTATGGTTCATATTGGCCAAACAACCAAAACAAATTCCCCTGTTTAGAGGAAGATGGGAAACTGAACAGTGTTTTAACATTAACCAATGTCAATGCCAATACCACAATGCAAATATTAATATAATTTGTTATTTGACTGTGGGTTAAATCAGAGCAAGAATGGTCAAAGTAAGGTTAAATGAATATATATTTAATAACATTGCAAATGAATGAAATCAATTACAAGGTAAACATGTTACAAAATGAAATCTTTAAATCATACTACTCTACCATGATTATTGTAACTCAGAGAGAGAAAGCAAGAGGTGAGGAAGGAGAAGGAGTAGGACAAGCCAGAGCTGAGGAGAAGGTCTCAGGAGATGAAGAATCCACAGAACAATGCTTCACAATTCCCTTTATACACATGAACAACCAATCAGACCACATCTTGACCCTTACTTATCAACACATGACTTAGCAATGTGACAGGAAGTTACACAATGAGGTGTGAGACCCATCAAGCAGAGACTCTGTCCAGCAACTCCAGATGTTAGCATATGAGAGGAGGGGGCAGGGGGACACCCAGCCTTACAGTAGCATGAGAGAGGAGGGGGCAGGGGGACACCCAGCCTTACAGTAGCATGAGAGAGGAGGGGGCAGGGGGACACCCAGCCTTACAGTAGCATGAGAGAGGAGGCGGCAGGGGGACACCCAGCCTTACAGTAGCATGAGAGAGGAGGGGGCAGGGGGACACCCAGCCTTACAGTGGCATGAGAGAGGAGGGGGCAGGGGGACACCCAGCCTTACAGTGGCATGAGAGAGGAGGGGGCAGGGGGACACCCAGCCTTACAGTAGCATGAGAGAGGAGGGGGCAGGGGGACACCCAGCCTTACAGTAGCATGAGAGAGGAGGGGGCAGGAGGACACCCAGCCTTACAGTGGCATGAGAGAGGAGGGGGCAGGGGGACACCCAGCCTTACAGTAGCATGAGAGAGGAGGGGGCAGGGGGACACCCAGCCTTACAGTAGCATGAGAGAGGAGGGGGCAGGGGACACCCAGCCTTACAGTAGCATGAGAGAGGAGGGGGCAGGGGGACACCCAGCCTTACAGTAGCATGAGAGAGGAGGGGGCAGGGTGACACCCAGCCTTACAGTAGCATGAGAGAGGAGGGGGCAGGGTGACACCCAGCCTTACAGTAGCATGAGAGAGGAGGGGGCAGGGGGACACCCAGCCTTACAGTAGCATGAGAGAGGAGGGGGCAGGGTGACACCCAGCCTTACAGTAGCATGAGAGAGGAGGGGGCAGGGTGACACCCAGCCTTACAGTGGCATGAGAGAGGAGGGGGCAGGGGGACACCCAGCCTTACAGTAGCATGAGAGAGGAGGGGGCAGGGGGACACCCAGCCTTACAGTAGCATGAGAGAGGAGGGGGCAGGGGACACCCAGCCTTACAGTAGCATGAGAGAGGAGGGGGCAGGGGGACACCCAGCCTTACAGTAGCATGAGAGAGGAGGGGGCAGGGTGACACCCAGCCTTACAGTGGCATGAGAGAGGAGGGGGCAGGGGGACACCCAGCCTTACAGTAGCATGAGAGAGGAGGGGGCAGGGGGACACCCAGCCTTACAGTAGCATGAGAGAGGAGGGGGCAGGGGGACACCCAGCCTTACAGTAGCATGAGAGAGGAGGGGGCAGGGTGACACCCAGCCTTACAGTAGCATGAGAGAGGAGGGGGCAGGGGGACACCCAGCCTTACAGTAGCATGAGAGAGGAGGGGGCAGGGGGACACCCAGCCTTACAGTAGCATGAGAGAGGAGGGGGCAGGGTGACACCCAGCCTTACAGTAGCATGAGAGAGGAGGGGGCAGGGGACACCCAGCCTTACAGTAGCATGAGAGAGGAGGGGGCAGGGGGACACCCAGCCTTACAGTGGCATGAGAGAGGAGGGGGCAGGGGGACACCCAGCCTTACAGTAGCATGAGAGAGGAGGGGGCAGGGGGGACACCCAGCCTTACAGTAGCATGAGAGAGGAGGGGGCAGGGTGACACCCAGCCTTACAGTAGCATGAGAGAGGAGGGGGCAGGGGGACACCTAGCCTTACAGTAGCATGAGAGAGGAGGGGGCAGGGGGACACCCAGCCTTACAGTAGCATGAGAGAGGAGGGGGCAGGGGGACACCCAGCCTTACAGTAGCATGAGAGAGGAGGGGGCAGGGGGACACCCAGCCTTACAGTAGCATGAGAGAGGAGGGGGCAGGGGGACACCCAGCCTTACAGTGGCATGAGAGAGGAGGGGGCAGGGGGACACCCAGCCTTACAGTAGCATGAGAGAGGAGGGGGCAGGGGGACACCCAGCCTTACAGTAGCATGAGAGAGGAGGGGGCAGGGTGACACCCAGCCTTACAGTGGCATGAGAGAGGAGGGGGCAGGAGGACACCCAGCCTTACAGTAGCATGAGAGAGGAGGGGGCAGGGGGACACCCAGCCTTACAGTAGCATGAGAGAGGAGGGGGCAGGGGGACACCCAGCCTTACAGTGGCATGAGAGAGCGCCTACTGGACATAAACACAGCTACGTTTTTCTTTCTCCCCGCTGTGTGGAAGGGGGAAGAATGATCTCAGCTGGCAGCTCTGTACCCTGAACATCCCACTGGTGACCTTGGGCACACAGCCTGGGTTAGGTCACACCACTGCGCTTGTCTGGTCACCTGAGATGATCAGACAGTCTGCGTGTGTGGACAAGGCACACAAGTCAGTCACTGGCTTAGCCGGAGTCAGAGCGAGGAGGAAGCTGGTGAGATAAACGAAGCGCAGGCTGGTGATCGGTTCAAACAAAGGCTTCCATAACTAGACCCTTGTCTCTGAGGCTTTAATCCATTTCAATCTACAAACCTTCTGACATTCCCCAGACAGCTGCTCTCTGCTGATTCAGCAGCACTGGAATGAGATCCATGTTGTCATGGTTATGTGCTGGAATTCACGTGGTCCCACCGGGGCCCTGACGCTCTCTGAGGGGGTCTGAGCCTGTACGTACCAGACAGGAAACGTTTAACCAACAGGAGGCTGAACAGTCGTCCTGGCAACACCTTCATGACAAGCTGAGACGGCTGTTGCATATACCCTGACACTACCCGCAGTCTCCTGTCAAACAGTGATCGTAAAAAGCACAAGAACGTTTTGATCCGGTACGAGACTGGGTCAACGTTTTGTCCTTCACACCACCGAGAGAAAGTTTGCCAGCGTGTCACATGACCCCTCACAGTGGATCACATGACCCCTCACAGTGGATCACATGACCCCTCACAGTGGATCACATGCGTGTGCTCTGTACAGTCTGGATGACAGCCTCAGACAGACCTCTGTGTTCTAACAGGTCCCTCTCAGTAGCCAAGCCATGAGAGGACCTCCGATCCCAGGTGGGCTCTTCACCGTGCCTCCGGCTTGGGAGAGCATCCTTCCACTGAGGGAGAGGCCTCGTCCATCCACCCCCAACGGTGGTTCGTCCCCGTGACATCAGGTCTGCTCCTTTGTTGAGCAGGTCTGGGATATGCAGGGCTCTCAGGGAGGGGAGACAAGACAGGTACTCATGCAGGCACCTAAATATGTCCTCTGAGCCTTCTCATGCTACAAATGGACAGATACAAACGGATGGGTTTCAGCAAAACAATGATTGTCCCCGAACGACCTCCTAGTTAAGTTACTAAACCATCTCCCTGGTTCATGTGTGTGTGACCCCGCCCATCTCCCCCTGGCCTCCTCCAGGTAGATTGAGCCCAGGTGCAGGTAGATGGGATGTGTGTCTGAGGCGTCCACCACTAAGTCCAGGGTCCTTTCATATCAGAGAGTAGGGAGGGAGGGTAGGGGGAGAGAGTAGCGAGGGAGGGTGGGGAGGGAAGGGGGGGGGAGAGAGTAGGGAGGGAGGGTGGGGGGGAGAGAGTAGCGAGGGAGGGTGGGGGGAGAGAGTAGCGAGGGAGGGTGGGGAGGGAAGGGGGGGGGAGAGAGTAGGGAGGGAGGGTGGGGGGGAGAGAGTAGCGAGGGAGGGTGGGGGGAGAGAGTAGCGAGGGAGGGTAGGGAGGGAGGGTGGGGGGAGAGAGTAGGGAGGGAGGGTGGGGGGGAGAGAGTAGCGAGGGAGGGTAGGGAGGGAGGGTGGGGGGAGAGAGTAGGGAGGGAGGGTAGGGAGGGAGGGTGGGGGGAGAGAGTAGGGAGGGAGGGTGGGGGGAGAGAGTAGGGAGGGAGAGTAGGGAGGGAGGGTGGGGGGAGAGAGTAGGGAGGGAGAGTAGGGAGGGTGGGTGGGTGGGGGGAGAGAGTAGGGAGGGAGGGTGGGGGGAGAGGGTAGGGAGGGAGGGTGGGGGGGAGAGAGTAGGGAGGGAGGGTGGGGGGAGAGAGTAGGGAGGGAGTGTGGGGAGGAAGGGTGGGAGGAGAGAGTAGGGAGAGAGGGTGGGGGGAGAGAGTAGGGAGGGAGGGTGGGGGGAGAGAGTAGGGAGGGAGGGTAGGGAGGGAGGGTGGGGGGAGAGAGTAGGGAGGGAGGGTGGGGGGGAGAGAGTAGGGAGGGAGGGTGGGGGATGGAGAAGGGAGGAAGGGTGGGGGGGAGAGAGTAGGGAGGGAGGGTAGGGAGGGAGGGTGGGGGGAGAGAGTAGGGAGGGAGGGTGGGGGGGAGAGAGTAGGGAGGGAGGGTGGGGGATGGAGAAGGGAGGGAGGGTGGGGAGGGAGGGTGGGGGGAGAGAGTAGGGAGGGAGGGTAGGGAGGGAGGGTGGGGGGAGAGAGTAGGGAGGAAGGGTAGGGAGGGAGGGTGGGTGGGGGGAGAGAGTAGGGAGGGAGGGTAGGGAGGGAGGGTGGGTGGGGGGAGAGAGTAGGGAGAGAGGGTAGGGAGGGAGGGTGGGGGGGAGAGAGTAGGGAGGGAGGGTGGGGAGGGAGGGTGGGGGGGAGAGAGTAGGGAGGGAGGGTGGGGGGAGAGAGTAGGGAGGGAGGGTAGGGAGGGAGGGTGGGGGGAGAGAGTAGGGAGGGAGAGTATGGAGGGAGGGTGGGGGGAGAGAGTAGGGAGGGAGGGTGGGGGGGAGAGAGTAGGGAGGGAGGGTGGGGGATGGAGAAGGGAGGGAGGGTGGGGGGGAGAGAGTAGGGAGGGAGGGTAGGGAGGGAGGGTGGGGGGAGAGAGTAGGGAGGGAGGGTGGGGGGGAGAGAGTAGGGAGGGAGGGTGGGGGATGGAGAAGGGAGGGAGGGTGGGGGGGAGGGTGGGGGGAGAGAGTAGGGAGGGAGGGTGGGGGGGGAGAGAGTAGGGAGGGAGGGTGGGGGATGGAGAAGGGAGGGAGGGTGGGGGGGAGAGAGTAGGGAGGGAGGGTAGGTAGGGAGGGTGGGGGGAGAGAGTAGGGAGGGAGGGTGGGGAGGGAGGGTGGGGGGAGAGAGTAGGGAGGGAGAGTAGGGAGGGAGGGTGGGGGGAGAGAGTAGGGAGGGAGGGTGGGGGGAGAGAGTAGGGAGGGAGGGTGGGGGGGAGAGAGTAGGGAGGGAGGGTGGGGGGAGAGAGTAGGGAGGGAGTGTGGGGAGGAAGGGTGGGAGGAGAGAGTAGGGAGAGAGGGTGGGGGGAGAGAGTAGGGAGGGAGGGTGGGGGGAGAGAGTAGGGAGGGAGAGTAGGGAGGGAGGGTAGGGAGGGAGAGTAGGGAGGGTGGGGGGAGAGAGTAGGGAGGGAGGGTGGGGGGAGAGAGTAGGGAGAGAGGGTGGGGGGGAGAGAGTAGGGAGGGAGGTTGGGGGGAGAGAGTGGGGAGGGAGAGTGGGGGGGGAGAGAGTAGGAGGGAGGGGTGGGGGGAGAGAGTAGGGAGGGAGGGTGGGGGAGAGAGTGGAGGGAGGGTGGGGGGGAGAGAGTAGGGAGAGTAGGGAGGGTGGGTGGGGGGGGAGAGAGTAGGGAGGGAGGGTGGGGGGAGAGTGTAGGGAGGGAGGGTGGGGGGGGAGAGAGTAGGGAGGGAGGGTGGGGGAGAGAGTAGGGAGGGAGGGGTGGGGGGAGAGAGTAGGGAGAGTAGGGAGGGGTGGGTGGGGTGGGGGGGGGGAGAGAGTAGGGAGGGAGGGTGGGGGGAGAGGGGTAGGGAGGGAGGGTGGGGGGAGAGAGAAGGGAGGGGAGGGTGGGGGGGAGAGAGTAGGGAGGGAGGGTGGGGTCGAGAGAGTAGGGAGGGAGGGTGGGGGGAGAGAGTAGGGAGGGAGGGTGGGGGGGAGAGAGTAGGGAGGGAGGGTGGGGGGAGGGTGGGTGGGGGGAGAGAGTAGGGAGGGAGGGTGGGGGGAGAGAGTAGGGAGGGAGGGTGGGGGGGAGAGAGTAGGGAGGGAGGGTGGGGGGAGAGAGTAGGGAGGGAGGGTGGGGGAGAGAGAGAGTAGGGAGGGAGGGTGGGGGGGGAGAGAGTAGGGAGGGAGGGTGGGGGGAGAGAGTAGGGAGGGAGGGTGGGGGGGAGAGAGTAGGGAGGGAGGGTGGGGGAGGGAGGGTGGGGGGGAGAGAGTAGGGAGGGAGAGTAGGGAGGGAGGGTGGGGGGAGAGAGTAGGGAGGGAGGGTGGGGGGGAGAGAGTAGGGAGGGAGGGTGGGGACAGAGAAGGGAGGGAGGGTGGGAAGGAGAGAGTAGGGAGGGAGAGTGGGGGAGAGAGTAGGGAGGGAGGGTGGGGGGAGAGAGTAGGGAGGGAGGGTGGGGGAGAGAGTAGGGAGGGAGGGTGGGGGGAGAGAGTAGGGAGAGTAGGGAGGGTGGGTGGGGGGGAGAGAGTAGGGAGGGAGGGTGGGGGGAGAGTGTAGGGAGGGAGGGTGGGGGGGAGAGAGTAGGGAGGGAGGGTGGGGGTGAGAGTAGGAGGGAGGGTGGGGGGGGAGAGAGTAGGGAGGGAGGGTGGGGGGGAGAGAGTAGGGAGAGTAGGGAGGGTGGGTGGGTGGGGGGGAGAGAGTAGGGAGGGAGGGTGGGGGGAGAGGGTAGGGAGGGAGGGTGGGGGAGAGAGAAGGGAGGGAGGGTGGGGGGGGAGAGAGTAGGGGAGGGAGGGTGGGGTCGAGAGAGTAGGGGAGGGAGGGTGGGGGGAGAGAGTAGGAGGGAGGGTGGGGGGGGAGAGAGTAGGGAGGGAGGGTGGGGGGGGAGGGTGGGTGGGGGGGGAGAGAGTAGGGAGGGAGGGTGGGGGGAGAGAGTAGGGAGGGAGGGTGGGGGGGAGAGAGTAGGGAGGGAGGGTGGGGGAGAGAGTAGGGAGGGAGGGTGGGGGAGAGAGAGAGTAGGGAGGGAGGGTGGGGGGGGAGTGAGTAGGGAGGGAGGTGGGGGGAGAGAGTAGGGAGGGAGGGTGGGGGGAGAGAGTAGGGAGGGAGGGTGGGGAGGGAGGGTGGGGGGAGAGAGTAGGGAGGGAGGAGTAGGAGGGAGGGTGGGGGGAGAGAGTAGGGAGGGAGGGTGGGGGGGAGAGAGTAGGGAGGGAGGGTGGGGGACAGAGAAGGGAGGGAGGGTGGGAAGGAGAGAGTAGGGAGGGAGAGTGGGGGAGAGAGTAGGGAGGGAGAGTGGGGGAGAGAGAGAGTAGGGAGGAGGGAGGGTGGGGGGAGAGAGTAGGGAGGGAGGGTAGGGAGGGAGGGTGGGGGGAGAGAGTAGGGAGGGAGGGTGGGGGAGAGAGTAGGGAGGGAGAGAGTAGGGAGGGAGGGGTAGGGAGGGTGGGTGGGTGGGTGGGGGGAGAGAGTAGGGAGGAGGGTAGGGAGGGTGGGGGGAGAGAGTAGGGAGGGAGAGTAGGGAGGGAGGGTGGGGGGAGAGAGTAGGGTGGGAGGGTGGGGGATGGAGAAGGGAGGGAGGGTGGGGGGAGAGAGTAGGGAGGGAGAGTAGGGAGGGAGGGTGGGGGGAGAGAGTAGGGAGGGAGGGTGGGGGGGAGAGAGTAGGGAGGGAGGGTGGGGGATGGAGAAGGGAGGGAGGGTGGGGGAAAGAGTAGGGGGGAGGAGGGTGGGGGGAGAGAGTAGGGAGGGAGGGGTGGGGGGAGAGAGTAGGGAGGGAGAGTAGGGAGGGAGGGTGGGGGGAGAGAGTAGGGAGGGAGGGTGGGGGGGAGAGAGTAGGGAGGGAGGGTGGGGGATGGAGAAGGGAGGGAGGGTGGGGGGGAGAGAGTAGGGAGGAGGGTTGGTAGGGAGGGTGGGGGGAGAGAGTAGGGAGGGAGGGTGGGGAGGGAGGGTGGGGGGAGAGAGTAGGGAGGGAGAGTAGGGAGGGAGGGTGTGGGGGAGAGAGTAGGGAGGGAGGGTGGGGGGAGAGAGTAGGGAGGGAGGGTGGGGGAGAGAGTAGGGAGGGGAGGGTAGGGAGGGGAGGGGTGGGGGGAGAGAGTAGGGAGGGAGAGTAGGGAGGGAGGGTGGGGGGAGAGAGTAGGGAGGGAGGGTGGGGGGGAGAGAGTAGGGAGGGAGGGTGGGGGGAGAGAGTAGGGAGGGAGGGGGGAGAGAGTAGGGAGGGAGGGTGGGGGGAGAGAGTAGGGAGGGAGGGTGGGGGGGAGAGAGTAGAGAGGGAGGGTGGGGGGAGAGAGTAGGGAGGGAGGGTGGGGGGAGAGAGTAGGGAGGGAGGGGGAGAGAGTACATTTACATTTATTCATTTAGCAGACGCTTTTCTCCAAAGCGACTTCCAAGAGAGAGCTTTACAAAAGAGCACAGGTCACTGATCATAACACTGAGACGCCCCAAACATTGCGGGGAAGCCAAACAAGAAGCACACATTGTGAAAAACCTAAATAAGTGCCAGAAGGAAGAACCATAAGAGCTTGTAGTTGAGTAAGTTACAATTAAACAACATGAACCTCAAACAAGTGCAAGAGTGACCTGTAGAAAAAACAAGCAACAGTAAAAATATATTTCACAGCGAGTACGATCATTTTAAATCAGTTACAGTTAATCAACAAGAGCAGGAAGTCTCTAAGTAAGAGTCATTGTGATCCTGGAGGAAGAGAGTAGGGATTGAGGGTGGGGGGGAGAGAGTAGGGAGGGAGGGTGGGGGGAAAGAAGTAGGGGAGGGAGTGTGGGGAGGAAGGGTGGGAGGAGAGAGTAGGGATTGAGGGTGGGGGGGAGAGAGAGTAGGGAGGGAGGGTGGGGGGAGAGACTAGGGAGGAAGTGTGGGGAGGAAGGGTGGGAGGAGAGAGTAGGGAGAGAGGGTGGGGGGGGAGAGAGTAGGGAGGGAGAGTAGGGAGGGAGGGTGGGGGGAGAGAGTAGCGAGGGAGGGTAGGGAGGGAGGGTGGGGGGAGAGAGTAGGGAGGGAGGGTAGGAGGGAGGGTGGGGGGAGAGAGTAGGGAGGGAGAGTAGGAGGGAGGGTGGGGGGAGAGAGTAGGGAGGGAGGGTGGGGGGAGAGAGAAGGAGGGAGGGTGGGGGGGGAGAGAGTAGGGAGGGAGGGTGGGGGAGAGAGTAGCGAGGGAGGGTAGGGAGGGAGGGTGGGGGGAGAGAGTAGGGAGGGAGGGTAGGGAGGGAGGGTGGGGGGAGAGAGTAGGGAGGGAGGGTAGGGAGGGAGGGTGGGGGGAGAGAGTAGGGAGGGAGAGTAGGGAGGGAGGGAGGGTGGGGGGAGAGAGTAGGGAGAGAGAGTAGGGAGGGAGGGTGGGGGGAGAGAGTAGGGAGGGAGGGTGGGGGGGACAGAGTAGGGAGGGAGGGTGGGGGGAGAGAGTAGGGAGGGAGAGTAGGGAGGGAGGGTAGGGAGGGAGGTAGGGAGGGTGGGGTGGGGGGGACAGAGTAGGGAGGGGAGGGTGGGGGAGATAGTAGGGAGGGAGGGTAGGGAGAGAGTAGGGAGGGAGGGTAGGGAGGGAGGGAGGGTGGGGGGAGAGAGTAGGGGAGAGAGAGTAGGGAGGGAGGGTGGGGGGAGAGAGTAGGGAGGGAGGGTGGGGGGAGAGATTAGGGAGGGAGGGTAGGGAGGGAGGGTGGGGGGAGAGAGTAGGGAGGGAGAGTAGGGAGGGAGGTTGGGGGGAGAGAGTAGGGAGGGAGGGTAGGGAGGGAGGGTGGGGGGAGAGAGTAGGGAGGGGAGGGTAGGGAGGGAGGGTGGGGGGAGAGAGTAGGGAGGGAGGGTAGGGAGGGAGGGTGGGGGGAGAGAGTAGGGAGGGAGAGTAGGGAGGGAGGGTGGGGGGAGAGAGTAGGGAGGGAGAGTAGGGAGGGAGGGAGGGTGGGGGGGGAGAGAGTAGGGGAGAGAGAGTAGGGAGGGAGGGTGGGGGGAGAGAGTAGGGAGGGAGGGTGGGGGGGACAGAGTAGGGAGGGAGGGTGGGGGGAGAGAGTAGGGAGGGAGAGTAGGGAGGGAGGGTAGGGAGGGAGGGTAGGGAGGGTGGGTGGGGGGGACAGAGTAGGGAGGGAGGGTGGGGGAGATGGAGGGAGGGAGGGTGGGGGGAGAGAGTAGGGAGAGAGAGTAGGGAGGGAGGGTGGGGGGAGAGAGCAGGGAGGGAGGGTGGGGGGAGAGATTAGGGAGGGAGGGTAGGGAGGGAGGGTGGGGGGAGAGAGTAGGGAGGGAGAGTAGGGAGGGAGGTTGGGGGGAGAGAGTAGGGAGGGAGGGTGGGGGGGAGAGAGTAGGGAGGGAGGGTGGGGGAGAGAGAAGGGAGGGAGGGTGGGGGGAGAGTAGGGAGGGAGGGTAGGGAGGGAGGGTGGGGGGAGAGAGTAGGGAGGGAGAGTAGGGAGGGAGAGTGGGGGGAGAGAGTAGGGAGGGAGGGAGGGTGGGGGGAGAGAGTAGGGAGGGAGGGTGAGGGGAGAGAGAGAGAGTAGGGAGGGAGGGAGGGGGGGAGAGAGTAGGGAGGGAGGGTGGGGGGGAGGAGAGTAGGGAGGGAGGGTAGGGAGGGAGGGTGGGGGGAGAGAGTAGGGAGGGAGGGTGGGGGGGAGAGAGTAGGGAGGGAGGGTAGGGAGGGAGGGTGGGGGGAGAGAGTAGGGAGGGAGGGTGGGGGGAGAGAGTAGGGAGGGAGCGTAGGGAGGGAGGGTGGGGGGAGAGAGTAGGGAGGGAGCGTAGGGAGGGAGGGTGGGGGGAGAGAGTAGGGAGGGAGGGTGGGGAGGGAGGGTGGGGGAGAGAGTAGGGAGGGAGGGTGGGGAGGGAGGGTAGGGGAGGGAGGGTGGGAGGAGAGAGTAGGGAGGGAGTGTGGGGGGAGAGAGTAGGGAGGGAGGATGGGGGGGAGAGAGTAGGGAGGGAGAGTAGGGAGGGAGTGTGGGGGGAGAGAGTAGGGAGGGAGGGTGGGGGGAGAGAGTAGGGAGGGAGGATGGGGGGGAGAGAGTAGGGAGGGAGAGTAGGGAGGGAGGGTGGGGGGAGAGAGTAGCGAGGGAGGGTAGGGAGGGAGGGTGGGGGGAGAGAGTAGGGAGGGAGGGTAGGAGGGAGGGTGGGGGGAGAGAGTAGGGAGGGAGAGTAGGGAGGGAGGGTGGGGGGAGAGAGTAGGGAGGGAGGGTGGGGGGGAGAGAGAAGGGAGGGAGGGTGGGGGGGAGAGAGTAGGGAGGGAGGGTGGGGGAGAGAGTAGCGAGGGAGGGTAGGGGGGAGGGTGGGGGGAGAGAGTAGGGAGGGAGGGTAGGGAGGGAGGGTGGGGGGAGAGAGTAGGGAGGGAGGGTAGGGAGGGAGGGTGGGGGGAGAGAGTAGGGAGGGAGAGTAGGGAGGGAGGGAGGGTGGGGGGAGAGAGTAGGGAGAGAGAGTAGGGAGGAGGGTGTGGGGGAGAGAGTAGGGAGGGAGGGTGGGGGGGACAGAGTAGGGAGGGAGGGTGGGGGGAGAGAGTAGGGAGGGAGAGTAGGGAGGGAGGGTAGGGAGGGAGGGTAGGGAGGGTGGGTGGGGGGGACAGAGTAGGGAGGGAGGGTGGGGAGATAGTAGGGAGGGAGGGTAGGGAGAGAGTAGGGAGGGAGGGTAGGGAGGGAGGGAGGGTGGGGGGAGAGAGTAGGGAGAGAGAGTAGGGAGGGAGGGTGGGGGGAGAGAGTAGGGAGGGAGGGTGGGGGGAGAGATTAGGGAGGGAGGGTAGGGAGGGAGGGTGGGGGGAGAGAGTAGGGAGGGAGGGTGGGGGGGAGAGAGTAGGGAGGGAGGGTAGGGAGGGAGGGTGGGGGGAGAGAGTAGGGAGGGAGGGTGGGGGGAGAGAGTAGGGAGGGAGCGTAGGGAGGGAGGGTGGGGGGAGAGAGTAGGGAGGGAGCGTAGGGAGGGAGGGTGGGGGGAGAGAGTAGGGAGGGAGGGTGGGGAGGGAGGGTGGGGGAGAGAGTAGGGAGGGAGGGTGGGGAGGAGGGTAGGGAGGGAGGGTGGGAGGAGAGAGTAGGGAGGGAGTGTGGGGGGAGAGAGTAGGGAGGGAGGATGGGGGGGAGAGAGTAGGGAGGGAGAGTAGGGAGGGAGTGTGGGGGGAGAGAGTAGGGAGGGAGGGTGGGGGGAGAGAGTAGGGAGGGAGGATGGGGGGGGAGAGAGTAGGGAGGGAGAGTAGGGAGGGAGGGTGGGGGAGAGAGTAGCGAGGGAGGGTAGGGAGGGAGGGTGGGGGGAGAGAGTAGGGAGGGAGGGTAGGGAGGGAGGGTGGGGGGAGAGAGTAGGGAGGGAGAGTAGGGAGGGAGGGTGGGGGGAGAGAGTAGGGAGGGAGAGTAGGGAGGGAGGGAGGGTGGGGGGAGAGAGTAGGGAGAGAGAGTAGGGAGGGAGGGTGGGGGGAGAGAGTAGGGAGGGAGAGTAGGGAGGGAGGGAGGGTGGGGGGAGGAGAGTAGGGAGAGAGAGTAGGGAGGGAGGGTGGGGGAGAGAGTAGGGAGGGAGGGTGGGGGGACAGAGTAGGGAGGGAGGGTGGGGGGAGAGAGTAGGGAGGGAGAGTAGGGAGGGAGGGTAGGGAGGGAGGGTAGGGAGGGTGGGTGGGACAGAGTAGGGAGGGAGGGTGGGGGAGATAGTAGGGAGAGTAGGGAGGGAGGGTGGGGGGTGAGAGTAGGGAGGGAGGGTGGGGGGAGAGAGTAGGGAGGGAGGGTAGGGAGGGAGGGTGGGGGGGGAGGGTGGGAGGGAGGGGGGGGGGAGAGGAGGGTGGGAGGGGTAGGGGGGGGGGGAGTGAGTAGGGAGGGAGGGTGGGGAGGGTGGGTGGGGGGAGTGAGTGGGAGGGAGGGTGGGAGGGTGAGGGTGGGGGGAGAGAGTAGGGAGGGGGGTGGGGGAGTGAGGAGGGTGGGAGGGTGGGGGGGTGAGAGTGGGTGGGAGGGTGGGGGGGAGAGAGGTGGGAGGGTGTGGTGGGAGGAGGGTGGGAGGAGAGTGGTAGGGTGAGAGGGGGGGGAGAGAGGTGGGTGGTAGGGTGGGGGGCGGTGGAGTGTGGTAGGGAGGGTGGTGGTGGGAGGTGGGGGAGGGGGGGGTGGTGAGGTGGGGGGGAGGGTGGGGGGGGTGTGTGGTGGGTGGGGTGGGGGGGGGGTGAGTGGAGGGTGGTTGGGTGGGTGAGGTGGGGGGTGGGTGAGGGGGGGTAGTGTGGAGGGAGGGTGGGGGGGGGAGAGAGAGGGAGGGAGGGTGGGGGGAG
>NC_090051.1:1836056-1859843 GCF_038355195.1 Osmerus mordax
GAGGGAGGTGGGGGGGAGAGAGTAGGGAGGGAGGGTAGGGAGGGAGGGTGGGGGGAGAGAGTAGGGAGGGAGGGTGGGGAGGGGTGGGGGGGAGAGAGTAGGGAGGAGGGTGGGGAGGGTGGGGGGAGAGAGTAGGGAGGGAGGGTAGGGAGGGAGGGTAGGGAAGGTGGGGGAGAGAGTAGGGAGGGAGGGTGGGGTAGAGAGTAGGGAGGGAGGGTGGGGGGGAGAGAGTAGGGAGGGAGGGTAGGGAGGGAGGGTGGGGGGAGAGAGTAGGGGGAGGGTGGGGGAGAGAGTAGGGAGGGAGGGTGGGGGGGAGAGAGTAGGGAGGGAGGGTAGGGAGGGAGGGTGGGGGGAGAGAGTAGGGAGGGAGGTAGGGAGGGGAGGGTGGGGGGGCAGAGAGTAGGGGAGGGTGAGGAGGGTGGGGGGAGAGAGTAGAGGGGAGGGTGGGGAGGGAGGGTGGGGGGAGAGAGTAGGGAGGGAGGGTAGGGGAGGGTGGGGGGAGAGAGTAGGAGAGGGAGGGTAGGGAGGGAGGGTAGGGAGGGTGGGGGGAGAGAGTAGGGAGGGGTAGGGGAGGGAGGGTGGGGTGAGAGTAGGGAGGGAGGGGTGGGGGGGGAGAGAGTAGGGAGGGGAGGGTGGGGAGGGAGGGTGGGGGGAGAGAGTAGGGGGAGGGAGAGTAGGGAGGGAGGGTGGGGGGGGAGAGAGTAGGGAGGGAGGGTGGGGGGAGAGAGTAGGAGGGAGGGTGGGGAGGGAGGTGGGGGGAGAGAGTAGGGAGGGAGGGTGGGGTAGAGAGTAGGGAGGGAGGGTGGGGGGGAGAGAGTAGGGAGGGAGGGTAGGGAGGGAGGGTGGGGGAGAGAGTAGGGAAGAGGGTGGGAGGGTGGGGGGAGAGAGTAGGGAGGGAGGGTGGGGTAGAGAGTAGGGAGGGAGGGTAGGGAGGGAGGGTGGGGGGAGAGAGTAGGGAGGGAGGTGGGGAGGGTGGGGGGAGAGAGTAGGGAGGGAGGGTAGGGAGGGAGGGTGGGGGGAGAGAGTAGGGAGGGAGAGTAGGGAGGGAGGGTGGGGGGAGAGAGTAGGGAGGGAGGGTGGGGGGGAGAGAGTAGCGAGGGAGGGTGGGGAGGGAGGGTGGGGGGAGAGAGTAGGGAGGGAGGGTAGGGAGGGAGGGTGGGGGGGAGAGAGTAGGGAGGGAGGGTAGGGAGGGAGGGTGGGGTGAGAGGAGGAGGGTGGGGGGGGGAGAGAGTAGGAGGGAGGGTAGGGAGGGAGGGTGGGGGGAGAGAGTAGGGAGGGAGAGTAGGGAGGGAGGGTGGGGGGAGAGAGTAGGGAGGGAGGGTAGGGAGGGAGGGTGGGGGGAGAGAGTAGGGAGGGAGGGTAGGGAGGGAGGGTGGGGGGAGAGAGTAGGGAGGGAGGGTAGGGAGGGAGGGTGGGGGGGAGGGTGGGGGGAGAGAGTAGGGAGGGAGGGTAGGGAGGGAGGGTGGGGGAGAGAGTAGGGAGGGAGAGTAGGGAGGGAGGGTGGGAGGGTGGGGAGGAGAGAGTAGGGAGGGAGGGTAGGGAGGGAGGGTAGGGAGGGTGGGGGGGAGAGAGTAGGGAGGGAGGGTGGGGTAGAGGGAGGGGAGGGAGGGAGGGGGGGAGAGAGAGTAGGGAGGGAGGGTAGGGAGGGAGGGTGGGGGAGAGAGTAGGAGGGAGGGTGGGGAGGGTGGGGGAGAGAGTAGGGAGGAGGGTAGGGAGGGAGGGTGGGGGAGGGTGGGGGAGAGAGTAGGGAGGGAGGGTAGGGAGGAGGGTGGGGGAGAGAGTAGGGAGGGAGAGTAGGGAGGGAGGGTGGGGGGAGAGAGTAGGGAGGGAGGGTAGGAGGGAGGGTGGGGGGAGAGAGTTAGGGAGGGAGGGTAGGGAGGGAGGGTGGGGGGAGAGAGTAGGGAGGGAGGGTAGGAGGGAGGGTGGGGGAGAGAGTAGGGAGGGAGGGTAGGGAGGGAGGGTGGGGAGGAGGGTGGGGGGAGAGAGTAGGGAGGGAGGGTGGGGAGGGAGGTGGGGGGAGAGAGTAGGGAGGGAGGGTAGGGAGGGAGGGTGGGGGGGAGAGAGTAGGGAGGGAGGGTAGGAGGGAGGGTGGGGTGAGAGTAGGGAGGAGGGTGGGGGAGAGAGTAGGGAGGGAGGGTAGGGAGGGAGGGTGGGGGAGAGAGTGGAGGGAGAGTAGGGAGGGAGGGTGGGGGGAGAGAGTAGGGAGGGAGGGTTAGGGAGGGAGGGTGGGGGGAGAGAGTAGGGAGGGAGGGTAGGGAGGGAGGGTGGGGGGGGAGAGAGTAGGGAGGGAGGGTAGGGAGGGAGGGTGGGGGGAGAGAGTAGGAGGGAGGGTAGGAGGAGGGTGGGAGGGAGGGGGGGGGAGAGAGTAGGGAGGGAGGGTAGGGAGGGAGGGTGGGGGGAGAGAGTAGGGAGGGAGAGTAGGGAGGGAGGGTGGGGGGGGAGGGGAGAGAGAGAGGAGGGAAGGGGAGGGTAGGGAGGGAGGGTAGGGGAGGGTGGGGGGAGAGAGTAGGGAGGGAGGGTGGGGTAGAGAGTAGGGAGGGAGGGTGGGGGGGGAGAGAGTAGGGAGGGAGGGTAGGGAGGGAGGGTGGGGGGAGAGAGTAGGGAGGGAGGGTGGGAGGGAGGGTGGGGGGGAGAGAGTAGGGAGGGAGGGTAGGGAGGGAGGGTGGGGGGAGAGAGTAGGGAGGGAGAGTAGGGAGGGAGGGTGGGGGGAGAGAGTAGGGAGGGAGAGTAGGGAGGAGGGTGGGGAGGGTGGGGGAGAGAGTAGGGAGGGAGGGTAGGAGGGAGGGTAGGGAGGGTGGGGGGAGAGAGTAGGAGGGAGGGTGGGGTTAGAGAGTAGGGAGGGAGGGTGGGGGGGAGAGAGTAGGGAGGGTAGGGAGGGAGGGTGGGGGGAGAGAGTAGGGAGGGAGGGTGGGGAGGGTGGGGGAGAGAGTAGGGAGGGAGGGTAGGGAGGAGGCTGGGGGGGAGAGAGTAGGGAGGGAGAGTAGGGAGGGAGGGTGGGGGAGAGAGTAGGGAGGGAGGGTGGGGGGGGAGAGAGAGTAGCGAGGAGGGTGGGGAGGGAGGGTGGGGGGAGAGAGTAGGGAGGAGAGTAGGAGGAGGAGGGGGAGAGAGTAGCGAGGAGGGTGGGGGGAGAGAGTAGCGAGGGAGGGTGGGGAGGGAGGGTGGGGGGAGAGAGTAGGGAGGGAGGGTAGGGAGGGAGGGTGGGTGGGGGGAGAGAGTAGGAGGGAGGGTAGGGAGGGAGGGTGGGGAAGAGAGTAGGGAGGGAGAGTAGGGAGGGAGGGTGGGGTGAGAGTAGGGAGGGAGGGTGGGGGGGAGAGAGTAGGGAGGGAGGGTGGGGGGAGAGATAGGGAGGGAGGGTGGGGAGGGAGGGTGGGGGGAGAGAGTAGGGAGGGAGAGTAGGGAGGAGGGGTGGGGGGAGAGAGTAGGGAGGGAGGGTGGGGGGAGAGAGTAGCGAGGGAGGGTGGGGAGGGAGGGTGGGGGAGAGAGTAGGGAGGAGGGTGGGGGGGAGAGAGTAGCGAGGGAGGGTAGGGAGGGAGGGTGGGGGGAGAGAGTAGGGAGGGAGGGTAGGAGGGAGGGGTGGGGGGAGAGAGTAGGTAGGGAGGGTAGGGAGGGAGGGTGGGGGGAGAGAGTAGGGAGGGAGGGGGGAGAGAGTAAGAGGGTGGGGGAGAGAGAGGAGGGAGGGAGGGTGGGGGGAGAGAGTAGGGAGGGAGGGTGGGGAGGGAGGGTGGGGGGAGAGAGTAGGGAGGGAGGGTGGGGGAGAGAGTAGGGAGGGAGGGGGGAGAGAGTAGGGAGGGAGGTGGGGGGAGAGAGAGAGTAGGGAGGGAGGGTGGGGGGAGAGAGTAGGGAGGGAGGGTGGGGGGAGAGAGAGAGTAGGGAGGGAGGGTGGGGGGGAGAGAGTTGAGAGGAGGGTGGGGGGGAGAGAGAGTAGGGAGGGAGGGTGGGGGGAGAGAGTACATTTACATTTATTCATTTAGCAGACGCTTTTCTCCAAAGCGACTTCCAAGAGAGAGCTTTACAAAAGAGCACAGGTCACTGATCATAACACTGAGACGCCCCAAACATTGCGGGGAGCAAACAAGAAGCACACATTGTGAAAAACCTAAATAAGTGCCAGAAGGAAGAACCATAAGAGCAGACGGTTGTCAGAAGAAGACCGTAGGTGGCGGGGGGGGGGGAGAAAGTAGGGAGGGAGGGTGGGGGGGAGAGAGTAGGGAGGGAGGGTGGGGGGAGAGAGTAGGGAGGGAGGGTGGGGAGGGAGGGTGGGGGGAGAGAGTAGGGAGGGAGGGTAGGGAGGGAGGGTGGGGGGGAGAGAGTAGGGAGGGAGGGTAGGGAGGGAGGGTGGGGGGAGAGAGTAGGGAGGGAGGGTAGGGAGGGAGGGTGGGGGGAGAGAGTAGGGATTGAGGGTGGGGGGGAGAGAGTAGGGAGGGAGGGTAGGGAGGGAGGGTGGGGGGAGAGAGTAGGGAGGGAGGGTAGGGAGGGAGGGTGGGGGGAGAGAGTAGGGAGGGAGAGTAGGGAGGGAGGGTGGGGTGAGAGTAGGGAGGGAGGGTGGGGGGGAGAGAGGTAGGGAGGGAGGGTGGGGGGAGAGAGTAGAGAGGGAGGGTGGGGGGGAGAGAGTAGGGAGGGAGGGTGGGGGGAGAGAGTAGGGAGGGAGGGTGGGGGGAGAGAGTAGGGAGGGAGGGTGGGGGGGAGAGAGTAGGGAGGGAGGGTGAGAGAATACATTTACATTTATTCATTTAGCAGACGCTTTTCTCCAAAGCGACTTCCAAGAGAGAGCTTTACAAAAGAGCACAGGTCACTGATCATAACACTGAGACGCCCCAAACATTGCGGGGAGCCAAACAAGAAGCACACATTGTGAAAAACCTAAATAAGTGCCAGAAGGAAGAACCATAAGAGCAGACGGTTGTCAGAAGAAGACCGTAGGTGGCGGGGGGGGGGGAGGGTGGGTGGGAGAGAGTAGGGAGGGAGGGTGGGGGGGGAGAGAGTAGGGAGGGAGGGTGGGGGGGGAGAGAGTAGGGAGGGAGGGTGGGGGAGAGAGAGAGTAGGGAGGGAGGGTGGGGGGAGAGAGTAGGGAGGGAGGGTGGGGAGGGAAGGGTGGGGGGAGAGAGTAGGGAGGGAGGGTAGGGAGGGAGGGTGGGGGGAGAGAGTAGGGAGGGAGGGTAGGGAGGGAGGGTGGGGGAGAGAGAGTAGGGAGGGAGGGTAGGGAGGGAGGGTGGGGGGAGAGAGTAGGGATTGAGGGTGGGGGGGAGAGAATAGCGAGGGAGGGTAGGGAGGGAGGGTGGGGGGAGAGAGTAGGGAGGGAGGGTGGGTGGGGGGAGAGAGTAGGGAGGGAGGAGTAGGGAGGGAGGGTGGGGGTGAGAGTAGGGAGGGAGGGTGGGGGGGAGAGAGTAGAGAGGGAAGGTGGGGGGAGAGAGTAGGGGAGAGAGAGAGTAGGGAGGGAGGTGGGGGGCAGAGAGTAGGGAGGGAGGGTGGGGGAGAGAGAGTAGGGAGGGAGGGTGGGGGGAGAGAGTACGGAGAGAGAGAGTAGGGAGGGAGGGTGGGGGGGAGAGAGTAGAGAGGGAAGGTGGGGGGAGAGAGTAGGGAGAGAGAGAGTGGGGAGGGAGGGTGGAGGGAGAGAGTGGGGAGGGAGGGTGGGGGAGAGAGTAGGAGGGAGGGTGGGGGGAGAGAGTAGAGAGGTAGGGTGGGGGGAGAGAGTAGAGAGGGAAGGTGGGGGGAGAGAGTAGGGAGAGAGAGAGTGGGGAGGGAGGGTGGAGGGAGAGAGTGGGGAGGGAGGGTGGGGGAGAGAGTAGGGAGGGAGGGTGGGGGAGAGAGTAGAGAGGTAGGGTGGGGGGAGAGAGTAGGGAGAGAGAGAGTACGGAGGGAGGGGAGGGGGGAGAGAGTAGGGAGGGAGGTTAAAGAGGGAGGGTGAGGGGAGAGAGTAGGGAGGGAGGGTAGGGGGAGAGAGTAGGGAGGGAGGGTGGGGGGAGAGAGAGTAGGGAGGGAGGGTGGGGGGAGAGAGTAGGGAGGGAGTGTGGGGAGGGAGGGTGGGGGGAGAGAGTAGGGAGAGAGGGTGGGGGGGGAGAGAGTAGGGAGGAGGGTGGGGGAGAGAGTAGGGAGGGAGGGGATCACACTAGACACACACACAGTGTATATTCAAGTGGGTAATACTGTCATATTACTGGTCCTAAATGTAGTGTTTCCAGTGTGTGTGTGTGTGTGTACATGTGTGTGTGTGTACGTGTGTGTGTGTGTGTGTGTGTGTACATGTGTGTGTGTACATGTGTGTGTGTGTGTCTATAGGGCCACTGGGTCACCAACAAACACACAGCATGTCTTCTATCATCCTGTATAAAACATCTTTATTTCTCCTTATTTAGTCACTAAGACACTATTTAGTTCATCACATTCAGTGGAACTGAGATCAAAGACAGGATCAGAATCAGAATCAGAATGGGATTTATTCGCCATGAGAGTTTGCACAGACAAGGAATTTGCTTTGGCAGGAAGGTGCATACAATAAACATATACCTAAAATGTAAATATGTGGACTATCTATACTAAGGGTACATAAACTTGGATTGTTGTTTGTCAACAATGAACCCGTTAAGGAGTAGCATCACACGTGTGCGATAGTTCGAAAGCCCCACAGAGTAACGTCGCACGTGTGATTCTGAACATTCCAACCCACTATTTTCCGATAGACAAAAACGACATGACAAACGCTGTAGTATGGCTTCAAAATGTACAGTTAGGAGGCTAACAAGTAACGCTAGCAGGTAGTAGCATTGCTACGAGTATTATGCTAGGTTGCTAGGTAACGGAAGCTAACTAAAGCTAGCTAGCTTCCGTTTTGGAAAAATAACTCACTCTGGTGGAAGCGTCGGTAATATTTAGAGATATTAATCATATTTAATATCAGTAATATTTACATCTAAAGGTTAAAACAAAACAAACATTCTACACACAGCAATATTTACAAACACTCTGGGATATCAATCACAACTGTATACAGTTCAATCTTCAATGACATCTATGTGAGCACAGTGTGTGAGAGTGTGTGTGGGCTATTCTACCTGACACAGGGACACTGAGGAGTCATAATGAACCCTGAACCCAGGATAGAGGGGCTCAGTGAATGTGCTGTGGAATGTGTGCAGGTGGGTCAGTGTGTCAGAGGAGACTGTGTAGAAGGACAGAGTGCCGGCTGGCCAGTCCAGATACACTCCTACTCTGTGGGAGATGGAGGGGGGGGCAGGTATGTCAGTGCTCTTCTTATTGTGCCTGGCAGAGTAACTGTTATCATCACAGTACAGACTCCAGGACTTGTTATTCCATCCAAGCAGACAGTCATTACCCAGTCCTCTCCTGCTGATTCCTTTATATGTCACTGCTATATGAACCCCTCCACCACTCCTCTCTGCCTCCCAGTAACAGCGCCCAGACAGACCCTCTCTACACAGCACCTGTACATGGTTCTCAAATCTCTCTGGGTGATCAGGATACGGCTGCTTCTCTTCTCTCCATGTCACCTTTCTGTTCTCCTCAGACAGAGAGAGTTCTCTGTGTGCTGTGTTTGGGTCCAGTGTGAGCTCACAGGCATCTGATGGGGGAGACCAAGACACAATATATTACTGATCATCATCATTCACATTAGAATGTCTCCCTCTTCCTGCCCTCCCCCTTTCATTCTCTCTCTCTCTCTCTCTCTCTCTCTCTCTCTCTCTCTCTCTCTCTCTCTCTCTCTCTCTCTCTCTCTACCCATCCTCACTCCCCCTTTCATTCTCTCTCTCTCTCTACCCATCCTCACTCTCTCTTCACTCTCTCTCTCTCTCTACCCATCCTCACTCCCCCTTTCATTCTCTCTCTCTCTCTCTCTTCACTCTCTCTCTCTCTACCCTGCTCTCTGTCCCTCCCCCTCTCTCTCTTCCACTCTCCCTTTCTTCCTTTCATTCTCTCATTCTGTTCTCCCTCCCTCACATGCTAACTCTCTCCCTCCAAATCCCTCTTTCCATCATCCCTCATCTCCTTACCCCTGATATGCCCCCATCACTCCATCTTTCTAGGGAGGAGGGGAACAGGGGAGGAGAGGGAGAAGTGAAGAGAGGAGAGGGAGGAGGGGAAGAAGGGGAAGAGGGGAGGAGAGCAGAGGGAAGAGGGAGGAGAGGAAGAAGGGAGAAGAGGAAGAAGAGGAAGAAGGGGAAGAGGGGAAGAGGGGAAGAGGGGAGGAGAGGAAGAAGGGGAAGAGGGGAGGAGGGGAAGAAGGGAGGAGAGGAAGAAGGGGAAGAGGGGAGGAGAGGAAGAGGAGAGCAGAGGGAAGAGGGGAAAAGGGGAGGAGAGGGAGGAGGGGAAGAGGAGACGAGAGCAGAGGAGGGGAGGAGAGCAGAGGGAAGAGTGGAAGAGGGGAGGAGGGGAAGAGAGGAGAGGGAGAAGGGGAGGAGGGGAGCAGAGGAGAGGGGAAGAGGGGAGGAGAGGGAGGAGGGGAAGAAGGGAAGAGGGGAGGAGAGGGAGAAGGGGAGGAGAGGAGAGGGAGAAGGGGAGGAGAGGAAGAGGAGAGAAGAGGGAGGAGGGGAAGAGGGGAGGAGAGGAAGAGGGGAAGAGGGAGGAGGGGAAGAGGGGAGGAGAGGGAGAAGGGAAGAGGGGAGGAGAGGAAGAGGGGAAGAGGAGAGGAGAGGAAGAGGAGAGAAGAGGGAGGAGGGGAAGAGGGGAGGAGAGGGAGGAGGGGAAGAAGGGAAGAGGGGAGGAGAGGAAGAGGGGAGGAGGGGAAGAGGAGAGGAGAGGGAGAAGGGGAAGAGGGGAGGAGAGGAGAGCAGAGGGAAGAGGGGAAGAGGGGGATGAGGGGAAGAGGAGAGGAGGGGACGAGGGGAAGAAGAGGGAGGAGGGGAAGAGGAGAGGAGAGCAGAGCAGAGGAGGGGAAGAGGGGAGGAGAGGAAGAGGGAGGAGGGGAAGAGGGGAGGAGAGGAAGAGGGAGGAGGGGAAGAGGGGAGGAGAGGAAGAGGGAGGAGGGGAGAAGGAAGGGGACATAGCACACACAGACGTACACACAGTATTGATGTGGGTAATTGTGTTAAATTACTGCTTCTAAAAGTGTGTGTTTACAGTGTGTGTGTGTCCATTTTTGACAGTGTCCAAGTCACTAATGGTATTGTCCCTTGTATGACCTTGTGTACTAGAACCAAGTAGCAGTCAATACTCACATTTCCTAAGGCCAGGTTTGATCCAGCACTCTCCACCATGATCCACACTGCAGGGATAAGCAGAGGAATGATGAAAATACACTTCACCTGTTGATAAGTGACTTAGCAACTGACTTTCTAAGTAAACATGTTGTTTCTCTCATCATCAGAGGTTTATTCCAGAAAGCAGGTTTTACAAACTCTGAGCCGGATCCTGAACTCTGACTTGATGAACCCTGAGATGGGAAGCTCAGAGTTATCGCTTCCAGAACAGCTGATCTGAGTTAGTTCATTTCTAATTCACTGGAATTACATTTAGTCATTTAGCAGACGCTCTCATCCAGAGAATTAGAATGCGTGCGTGCGAGTATGAAGACATTTTCAGAAAGCAGAAAAACTACTTCAACAGCAAAAGAGGCAATTGTTCATTCAGTACATTTCAAAGCAGTATATTAATTTCACATTTAACCACGTCTTACTAGCTTTGCTGGTTATGGCAGATCCAGAGTGGCTCTGGGCAGATCCAATAGTTTTAAACTTCAACAGAGTACCCGCCTTCAAGGAAGTTAACGCTTGTCAAGGGAGCGAGCCCAGACTCTCTGTACAAATTAAATGTACGAGAGTCTGGTTAGGACCAGGCTAACGTCTTACTACAAGTGAAGAAGAAATGGAACAATCCTATGTGCGCAAAACAACTGGCACATTCTTCTCCTTTTTAATGACAAGATTACGAGAAGGAGGGTCCATCAACCTCCACAGCACAGATTAACAGTGAGATGTTCAGGAAATGCCAGGTTAGCTCTGCATGGAAAACTGTAGAATTTCATGTCATCCGTATGTGTTATATGGCTTCAACAACAATCAGGTTGATGAGGAAAGGACCCCCCATGTCTGACAGTAGCTTCAGGCTCAGCATGAGGGAGGGGAGAGGGAGAAACTCATGGTTTGTTACAGAAAAGCTGCCAGCAAGCAGGTGAGGTTCACAGTCAGTTACCGTGGTAACACACCCAGTTTCCAGTGTTTCCCATACATTAATTTATTTGTAACGGCCCACCACAATTAGAGATTTACCACCACAAATTTATAAAATGGTGTTTTTGCTTTTACTGTTTAACATCACAAAAAAATATTTAATAGTAGAGCTGCACGCAGCATACTGATTCGCTCAGCCCCTTCTTGCCCCGCTCGCGTTCTCTCTCTCTCACTACAACAGACACGTCTGTGAATAAGCCCCTCTCTCCGTGCACGCTCTGAATCAATGCACGGGTCAAACAGCTTTTTCCCTCGGAGACAACAGGACAATCAATCTGGAGTTTACGAACGGTTAGGCCCAATCCCAATGTCCACCCTCACAGACTCACAGACTCAGAGGCACATTCTCACTAAGTCTGTGAGGGCTTAGGGCTGTCCCACTGTCAAATTGTCAAGTTCGTGAGGGCTCTTTCGAACACATTTTATGCACCCGTAAGTCTGCATTTTTGCAGACTTGCCCACAATTCACAGCGTAGTGACGTGAAACACGAGGGTTACCGGGGGAAGCCTGGAAGAGAGAAAAAGATCCTGGCTAACCCTCCTCATAAGACAAGAAAGACGAAGAACAGTAAACAAACAAGCATGGAAGGAGCAACCAACCCTGACGTAAACAGAAATAGAAGTTAGAAATAACAGTTAACATCAGGAAGTTTAAACACAAAGCTCACTGACGGTTAATATAGCCAGAACTGGGTGTAGTAGGGCTGCACAATTAATACAATTTTAATCACAATCACGATTTTGGCTTCCCACGATCAAATTCGCGTGATGGAGCGATATTTAAAATGCGGCATTCTTTTGGCAAAGCCAATTTAGCGCTCCGTAAACCATAGGTGCGTTCGACATCGGCTGCATGAAACGACCAGCGAGAGTTGCTGCTTGCAGTCGGGGAGAGTTATAAACGGCTGTGTAAAGTCGGACATTCCTGCTTCCTGGTTTGCAGCGTTGACGTCAGTCATGGCCTATCAAGCGCTGTTTGCTTACTTCATCACTGACGAACTGCATGGTATAATTAGCCTACGTGACAAAAAAAGTTGTTTTGGTTAAAATCAACAAATAATCATGATAATTAATTGTGATCTCAATGTTGATCAAAATAATCGTGCTTATCATTTTGGCCATAATCGTGCAGCCCTAGTGTGTAGGTTGTCCTTTGATGATAAATTCCAAATATGCTTTCATCAGATTTGATCCAACAACATTACTATTTTACCTATAATGCCGCAAAGTCCTGAACCATTCCAATTTATAGCATTTTGAGCTCTTGTAGCCTCTTGCACTCAATCACTTACTAGGTGACGTCAAGTAAGTGTGTGAGGGTTCAGGGCTCAGGGTTTAGGGGGGACATTGGGATTGGGCCTTAGTATCAGCATTCTCTGCACAAAGGTTTCCAAAACTGAGTAAATATAATAATATTTGTAGTTAAAAACATTCGGCAAATATAACAATATGAGTCCAACATAATGTTTATATTATATGAAGCTCAAAAACTATTTTGCGCTCAAATTGATTCCATTTTCTTTTCTTGTTGAAGTCCCTAGCTACATTCACTTCAAACCGACACTAGGACCTAGGTTTGAGCTGAGCTACATTTTACAACGTCTGGTTTTAGTGACCTCTCTTTCTGGAGCTAAAAACCCAGAGTTTCCCTCATCTCAGGGTTTAAAAACTCAGTTTTCACTAAACCCGCTTTCTGGAAATACAATTATGATTGTGGCTACAACCATATTGTAGATTGTAAAGTAAACATGCAGTTTTTAATTGTATCATAATGAAATGCAAGGCCTATTAACATAGTTTGATATATGTTCAGTGTTAAGCGACATTACATTAAGAGGTATATATAAAAAACAAACATCTCCTTACTTGAGTTTCTCCAGTCTGCAGTGTGGATCCTCCAGTCTAGCAGAGAGCAGCTTCAATCCTTTTTCTCCTGGATGATTGTAGCTCAGGTCCAGTTCCCTCAGGTGGAAGGGGTTGGACCTCAGAGCTGAGGCCAGAGAAGCACAGCCTTCCTCTGTGACCAGACAGCCTGACAGCCTGTAGAAAGAGGATCAATATTGTGACAGAATCCATCTGGGCCTCCAGAGTGAGTCAGCACAGAGGGGTTCATTTGGCAGGTGCTGTCATAGCTGCACCTCCCCTCATTAGACAGTGACCCACGTAATCCAATATCAGAAAAGTTGAAGATGTAACTCTTTATCCTGTATTAGAATGATACTGTGTTCAGCATTCCATTTGTGTAGAGAGGCCAACCCCCCAGGTGAACTATAGGCAAGGTAAAGGCTTAGGTAAACAGGAAGATCCTTATCTTATCTGAGCATTTCATTTAGTTAGCCTAAGCAGGGCCACTTTAAGACATATGCACGCAAGGGATCTATGCAAGGGAGCCAATGAAAGAAGAGCCATGTTACAAGTTTGCTTGTTCAATATTTCCACAATTTTAAACAGTTATCATATTCCAAAGGAAGAAATATTAGTGCATCTAAACCAGCCAAGATAAATTAAAGTAGGCTATAGGGAAAGGAATTGCACATTTGTGTGCCAGATAATATTTCCACAAAAATTCCCCCATTAAATACAATACATCATGACAGTTTGCATGATTTGAAATGGTCACTTATTATCACACTGGTATTTAATTATCACAGCAAACAATTACTGCACTGAACTGTAAGTAAAGCAAAAATAACAAAACCTGTAATTATCACTCGAATCATTCACGTCTTCTATGCTAAACCTAGCAGTCACGTGAACGTGAATGAGGTGAACGAATCCTTTCTGTTTTCTCTACTGAGCCAATGCAACAGTCCCTATGCGCTGCCACGAGAAGATGAACGAATCACTCACTGAGACGACTCGTTACTCCCCAGTCATTCTAAAGATTTGTTCAATATGAAGGAATCGTTCACAAACGACACATCACGACTGGCCTCTTGGTTGATGTGAACATACCACTTTACAATTAATAGACGTACACAAAAATAAACAAAAATGTCCTTTCATCTGTATACGGAGGTAGTGACCAAATCAACTAATAAGTCTCCCTGTGTGAGTTCTTGTTTAAACTGTAGTTAAGCTGTAGTTCTCCTTTAGCTTTCTGGCAGAATAGACAGCATCTATCTTCCACTTTCCTAACTGTAGGAGCCATTTGTGTTTCTTATTGACATGTCATATTATTTTGGTTAGATAGAACTGTCAGAATATTTTGGACACTGGGTGGCAGTCATTGGAGGCACAGGGTTCTATATTTAGGGACACAGGTGACAGGAAGGGGCACAGGTAGAGGGAAGGGACACAGTTCTCACCAGACCAGAGAACAGACCACAGTGCACAGACCACCAATGACATTGGGAAACCTGGTATGTCAATCTACATTTTACAACTATGCATAATAAATAACAACTAAACGGCAAATAAGGACTGGAAAATCTGATACATTGTGTCAGCATAAGATCACTCCTAAACTACCTGTGTATAATGGCAACGATATAGACGTATTGGAAAACTAGAAACATTAAGCGAGAACTCGCCCTTTTATTGGAACTTGAGCTTCAAACTGAAAAAGGTGTTTTGTATTCCACAAAATCTGGCCGCTATCCCTAATCAAGGGACATTGTCGTCACCTGCGCTGGTCTGACAGATTGGAAACTCTGAAGTTCAACGCACAGGGAGAGTGTGTACTGGCAGCATCAAGCACGCTTTATTGAATGCTATAAAAGCCATAGTGGGAAACGGATAATATAATGGTGTTGTTCGACTGAATGCTAAAATCTTACAACAATATCGTCTGTTTGAAAGTCGTGCAGTCTGCATACAAACGTTCCTGCATTACGCCAATGAGGTCTTATGCTTAATAAACAACTAAACGGCAAAGCCCTCTCCTGCTGCCTCTTCCTAGATATTTGTAACTACCTCCCGTTCCCCCTACCCTGCCTCAGTCAACTAAAATGTCATTTTACATATAAAACGGTGAAATATTAGCCTACCTGGCGAACTTGTTCCACTGAGTTGGATTCCAATTGAAGAATATATCCCACCTCAGTCGCTCTTTATTAGCTACAAAATGTCCTGGTTTATACACCGCGAATATCCTGTGGTTATCCTGAGGTAAACTTCTTCAAAATTACAGTAAAAAAACTCTGAAATACTTTTGTTCTGGACTGGAAAGTCATGTTTTGTTGACTTAAACTTTCAGATGTTAGCTACATTTTTCTTATCTTTGAATTTTCTGAGCAGATATACATCGCTGGTTCCGACGCCATTAGTTAACGTCGTTCTTTTTAGAAACACGGCTAACTGATCCAGAGATGGAGATCACATGACAGAACATGCAAACACGTCATGCTATTGGACAATATTATCATAGTGAAATAACAGCAAGTTCTTCTGAAAAATGAAAGGGGAATTAAATGGAAGTGAAATTAACCAAATGTATGCAAAAAATACTTAGCTACCCAATAAATGTATATATTTTAAAATAACAGAATGCTTATCAGTATTTATTTAATTCTGTTAGGTCATTAGATAACCATATTCTGCTACAAAAGAGCAACATAACTGCCTGTTGGCTCTGCCTTCCATCCTGAGAGAAGAGGAACTGCTATATTCGGATGCTGTTCGTGGATAACGGTGTTGGAACAAACGGTTAATCATCAATACCATCATGCCTGTCTTTCTGTATTTCAACATTTCAACATTTTATATATAAAATGTTGAAATACAGAAAGACATAGAAAGACATACAGACATATATATATTCTACACTGCTCAAAAAAATTATGGAACACTTTTGAAAACACATCAAATCACAATGTGAAAAAAAATTATGTTGGATATCTATACTGATATGGACAGTTTAATGTCTTAGGAACGAAAGGATGACACATCTTTTGATGGAAGTACGTTTTCATACTTTAAGAGGGCTTAATTTCATAGACACCCCAAAAATCTAAGTGAAAAAATGATGTGACAGGCTAGTTCATTTTGCCAAAATTTAATTTCTTCAACTCAAAATGCTTCTCAATATCTTGTGTGGCCCCCACGTGCTTGTATGCATGCTTGACAACGTCGCGGCATGCTCCTAATGAGACGACGGATGGTGTCTTGTGGGATGTCCTCCCAGATCTGTCGAAGGGCATCAGTGAGCTCCTGTAAAGTCTGAGGAGCAACCTGGCGGCGTCTGATGACCGAAACATAATGTCCCAGAGGTGTTCTATCGGGTTTAGGTCAGGTGATCGTGAGAGACATTCAATTGTATCGATTCCTTCATCCTCCAGGTACTGCCTGCACACTCTTGCCACATGAGGCCGGGAATTGTCGTGCATCCGGAGGAACCCAGGACCTACTGCACCAGCGTAGGGTCTGACCATGGGTTCCAGGATTTCATCCCGATACCTAATGGCAGTCAGACTGCCATTAGGTATCGGGACTGATTGTGCTGACTGATTGTGCTGGGAGACACATCAAATCTCCTTGCAACGGCACGGAGTTGGACAATATGTGCAACTTCTCTAGGGTTAAGAAATCGTTTCATGCTCCCACTCAAAGAGATCAAGAGGGAAAAACTTGAAATGACCTCCACATGCAAAACCAGTCCTGTTTTGGGGTCGGCTCATTGTTGCCCCTCTAGTGTACCTGTTGTTAATTACATCAACACCAATGCAGCGGAAAGTACCCCTCTGCTACTTAACTGACCAGATCATTATCAGAGAAGTTAATTCATGCCATACCCTGATAAAAAACTGTTCCTTTAATTATTTTGAGCAGTGTAGTTTAAAGTTGTTACATTCTTGTCTGCATTCTGTTCTCTTTTTGATTTAATGCTATGTTACATGTAGCAAAACCAACCTCAAGGAATATAATGGCCAATATTATCTTTAGTGATCTGTGCAAATGACCAATACAAGTGTGTTCAACTTCCTAAAGAGCAGCGTTGCACCTGACACTTAAGGCCGAAATATACTTTCCGCTATGTACGTGTACACATGCTGAATGGCTGCAGCACGTATCCTGCGTTCGTTTGGTGCGTACTTTGTGCACGTCTCCCTGGCCCTTAAATGTACGCATACGCAAGGTGCAATACCGACAGAAATCGTGGGCCAGTATACTATCCCTGCATCTCCGATGGAATGCTACCATCAACCTACCCAGACGCTCCCATGTCACCCCGCTCTTCATCTCCCTCCACTGGCTACCCATCACGGCCCGCATCAGATTCAAGACCCTGGTACTGACCTTCCGAGCGGTGAACGGGACTGCGCCTGCCTACATCCAGTCTCTCCTCCAGCCTTATCCCCCTACCCGCCACCTACGGTCTTCTTCTGACAACCGTCTGGTGGCCCCACCTCTCAAGAGCACCCGCTCCCAACCCAAGCTCTTCTCCTGTCTGGCCTCCCAATGGGGGAATCACCTCCTCACCTCCATCAGAGACACTGACTGTCTCCCCACCTTCAAGAAAAGGCTAAAGACGCACTTGTTCCGGGAGTACACCAGCACTTAAAGATTTGTTGGATCAGATGTTAGCTTATTTCCTCCAGGAACACAATGACAATTATTGAGGGACTTGTTGGTCACTCCTGTTGGTTAGTTGTAACTGATTTAACTATTTGTACTCGCTGTGAATTATATTATTGTTACTTGCTTTCCACCAGGTACACTCTAGCACTTTAGAGGATCATGTTGATTAATTGTACATGCTCTTATGTTTCTTCCCTTTGGCACTTATTTGCTTTTTCACAATGTATGCTTCATGTTTTGGCTACCCGCAATGTTTGGGGCTATTTCGTTGTTTATGATCATTGACCTATGCACTTTTTGTAAAGCTCTCTCTTGGAAGTCCCTTTGGATAAAAGTGTCTGCTGAAAGAATAAATGGACCATAAATGGACCATAAATGGACCATCCTCTGAAGTAAAAATAGCCAGTTACAGAGTAGTATTATACACCAAGCACACTTCTTGCTACTCCTAATCCGAAACCCTTCATGCAGTGGAAGAGGCGCCAACCATAGGGACTGACGTGGAAATTGACACCATACTGTTGAAACAATGACGATGGGTATGATTATGGATTTATCTGATTGAAAATGAAATTTTGAAAATGTTCACCCCTTTTAGTTTTATTTTATATTACTGGGAACCATATGTTAAGCTGTTGACTTATTATAGTTGAGCTTAGTATTATTACCACTAAACGATAGAAGATATTGAGCCTGAGTGTGAGATCTGGGTGACAGAGGCTGAGGAGTGAAGGAGAAGGCCACCTGGAGGCAGGCAGAGGCCTGAGCTAGAAGTCAATATGTTTTTGGCCCCACACCTAGAATCTTATCTGTGGCCGCCTCTTATCAAGGTGTTCTCATATAGAGCTTCTCTCCTCTGGAACAGACTTCATGTTTCTATCAGGGAGGCTGGCACTGTCTAGGTGTTTAGGGTTACATCAAGATCACTGAGTTGAAACTCTGATTATCTGTGTTCAACATCCATTTGCACATTTTATTTCCATCTCTACTCTTGATGCATGATTATGCTTTGCTTATGGTCTGCACCTCTCTTAGTCACCGACCACCTCTGGAGAAGTGGAACCCTCACTGAATTGCTCCTCCCAGGCTTTCTTAAATGTTTTAACTATGAGTTTTCCTGAGTTTTTCCTTGTCTTCCTTGAGGGTTTAGGTTGGTTTAGGTGCAGTTCTATGGGCCCTCTGTGACATTGCTTGTAGAAAGGGCTATACAAATAACATTTGATTTGAACACAATGACATGGTAGTCAGTAACCAATGTGAAATATTAACCTGTCTGAGAAGCTGATGTCACTGGGCTGGATTGTACCTGTGGAATATTCTATCTCTTGTCGTATACTGAGACATCATGTGGTCATCCTGAGGTATTTCTATTATGATTATAAGAAGAATTATAAACACTACTACCCTCTGGAGGTAGAAATAAAGAATATCAGTCTGTCATTTTACTCTCAAACACCAAGAAGGTTTGATTAGTCAGAGGACTGTCTGTTCAGGTTGGCTGACTTTACTTTTATCTCAAATGGAATCGTACCAAACTATTGTCAGAAATTGTACATGCAGTGCACCTTTTTCTTTCCTTTTTAAAAAGTGGAGAAGGACCATTTTGAGGGAGGAACAGAAGGGTAACATTTGCAATGGCCTCTTAAATTTTACCCTTCTGTTCCTCACAAAATCGTCATAGTAGTACAATACACCAAGAAAGTATTACATATTACATCCAATAGCAGGTCTGTCAGTATACCAAGCAGCATACGTTTCTGGCTATTTCTGACACACAAGCCTTGATGCAGGGATAGTGGTGTCAAGCACAGGGACAACAGTACACTAGCAGACAGATACAAAACACAATGCCATGTCAATCTACAATAATATAATGAAGTAGTATGTCTTAAAGAGATTCCTGTCTCACCCTGATCTGTTTCACCCATCTCATGTTTGTCTCCACCCCCTCCAGGTGTCTCCCATCTTCCTTCCTACCCTCATTTATCCCTGTGTTTTCTGTTTGGGGTCAGTTCTTCTTGTTTGTCGAGCCGACAGTACCAGCATGTTTTTCTCTACCTCCTTTAGTCTTTTCTGCCTCTTAGTTCCCCTGGTCCTTACATCCTGCCTGCCCTGACTTCGAGTCTGCCTGCTGCCCTGTACCTGAATGACTCTACCTTGTGGATGACAAACCTAGCCTGCCCTGAATATTCTTTGTCCGACCCCTTGTACCTTTAATAGACCACAAACTTACGACCAGTGTGTGGTGTGTGATTCAGTGCGTGGTGTGATTATAACTGTGGTTGTGTTATGTTGAACAGGTATGCAGACCAGGGGCCCGTTCTCCGTACGTCGCTTATTACATCCGAGATCAAATGACACATCCAAGATGACATAATCTTGCTTTTCATGATCTGGCTAATTCGGTTCTTCGAACACACTTGTTGTTTATGATTATTATAGCTGGATTGAGTTATACGTTGGTCTAAAAGGGGGTATGTATCGATAGTAGAAACCTTGATCAGCAACGCTGCTATTGGCTGCTCACATAAGTCTATGGCTGCTCACCGTGGCCAAAATGAGCGCCCTGTTTTTTCCGCAACAGAGCCAACAGAGCAACAGCTTGCTCGAAGGTTACTCCGAATTTGAAGATTTTATCAAAACGGCTGGCAAAAAGTAGCAGACCAAATTAAATGTAGAGGAGTGACGCGTTTTATCGCTTATTACAGTAAGCTAGGCCTATGTTTTTTTTATTTTCATACTTTCATATTTTCATTTATCATGTTTAATGTCATATGATGTGGTTTCAACAAATGTATTATGTAAATGACACCCTCAAAATGAAAAGGCTAGCATATCGCGCTGTGCTTAAGGAGCCTATCTATCACGCAATGAGCAATTAATTCGGTTTCATGTTAAATTCTGCTAATTATTCTTGCACCTTCTGCAACAGGTTCCTGTAGTAAAAACGGACAAGACATGTCTGTGACAGACTTCCTGTATCACCTCTGCTTGTAAAGCCACAATCTATTTGTGTTTACATAAAATAAACCTGCTCCCTAGCAGGTTTAAGTTTACGGACCTGTTGCTATGACAGCAAGTCCAGGATGAGCTTCGAAGAAGGGGAGGGAGTCAGGTGGCTGAGCGGTGAGGGAGTCGGACTAGTAATCCGAAGGTTGCCAGTTCGATTCCCGGTCATGCCAACTGACGTTGTGTCCTTGGGCAAGGCACTTCACCCTACTTGCCTCGGGGGAATGTCCCTGTACTTACTGTAAGTCGCTCTGGATAAGAGCATCTGCTAAATGACTAAATGTAAATGTAAGAACCGAACAATCCAAGATAATGACAAATCGTCAACAATCAAATCCAGCTAACTGAGTTAGCGACGTACGGAGAACGGGCCCCTGAACCACAAATAGTTTACAATAACGTCCAAAAGAAAACACACCTTGTGTAATTTTGCAAAGAGACGCCCACTGATGAGGCTGGGACTAGGCCTACATAAAACCTTTACCGGCATTTCAAATTTCGTTTAAGTTGCTTGGCAGATTGTGTTGCTTGGCAGATTGTGTTTGTGATAACGAGCCAGGCCACCTAAAGATATGTAGCTAATGATGAATATAAAGTGATGTTACCTCAACGTAAACTCATGTCAGCTGCATATCTCTCCCGACTTAATAAAGCTAAGTTAAACACTGTGGTACCGCGCTCCTTCACTTGGGTGAGAGAGACAGATGTGAAAGCAGAGAGCGAGTACTAATGCACCTCTAAGAAAAGAAAAAAACTAATGTATTAAATGGGCTGCATTGCCAAAAGCACACTGCACTACATTAAGAGTGCACATTTTTCGTTCAAATACACAGTTACAGATCAAATCTAACTTTGTACCTAGTCAAACCCTACTGCTTGTGTGTTTTGAGTGGTCTGGTCTTGACCCAGTATCGCCCTGACTTGGTCTTGGACTTGACTCGGTATCGCCCAGTCTTGGTATTAGTCTTGACCCGGTCTCGACCCCTCAAAGTCTTGGTCTTGTCTCGGTCTCGAAACATCTTGGTCTTGGTTTAGGTGATCTTGACTAGAACACTGTCCCCTGGTTGTGTCATGTTGAACATGAATACAGACCTCAGTGTTTCCAGCTTGCAGAGTGGATTCCCCAGTCCAGCAGAGAGCAGCTTCATGCCTGAATCCCCCAGGTTGTTGTTACTCAAGTCCAGCTCTGTCAGATCTGAGGAGGGGAGAGCTGAGGCCAGCGCTTCACAGCACCGTTCTGAGAGGTTACAGTCATTCAGCCTACATGACATAAGGAGAACATGAGACATCATCAGAGTCATGTTTTGTATTATAAGAACATATGATAATCAAACACTATCACAATATGTGCTGTTGTAATATTATAATAAAAAATCTAAAGCCTTATACATACAGAGCAGTTTTGGAGTCTTTGACCACTGGCAGCAGCCTCAGAAGACCTTCCTCTGATCTGGAGTATATCTTCAGGTCAAACACGTCCATCTTCTCTTCTGAATTCAGCAACACAAAGACCAGAGCTGACCACTGTGTAGATGAGAGCTTCTTCTCACTGGAGAGACTTCCTGAGCTCAGGTAGTGTTGGATCTCCTCCACCAGAGAATGGTCATTCAGTTCATTCAGACAGTGGAACAGATTCGTGCATCTCTCTGGAGAGGGATCCTCTCTGATCTTCTCCTTGATGTACTTGATTGTTTTCTCATGGCTCTGTGTGTTGCTTCTTGTCTGAGTCAGTAGACCTCGTAAGTCAGTCTGATTGGACTCCATTGAGAGGCCCAGGAGGAAGCGGAGGAAAAGGTCCAGTTGTCCATTCTTACTCTGCAAGGCCTTGTCCACAGCACTCTTGTAGAATCCGACTTCTTGTTTCTCTCTGAAAAGAGTCAACACGTTTTTGGAACTGGAAGCTGATGGAGTCTCAGACATCCGATTCTCATTGTTGTTGACGAATGAGAGAAACACAAACACAGCAGCCAGAAACTCCTGAAAGCTCAGATGGACAAAGCAGAACACCTTCTCCTGGAAGACTTTACCATCCTGTCTGAAGATCTGTGTGAACACTCCTGAGTGCACTGAGGCATCATGGACATCAATTCCACACTCTGTCAGGTCTTTCTCATAGAAAATCAGGTTGCCTTTCTCCAGCTGGTGGAAGGCCAGTTTTCCCAGTGACAGAATACTCTGAATGCTGTCTTCATCCCAGTGTGGATAGGTCTCAGTTTTCCCAGCATACTTCACCTTCTTCTGTTTGGTCTGTAACACCAGGAAGGCTGTGTACATCTCAGTCAGGGTCTTGGGCATCTTCTCTTTCTTCTCTGTCCTCAGCATGTGTTCAAGGACTGTAACAGTAATCCAAGAGAAGACTGGTATGTGGCACATGATGTAGAGGATCCTTGATGTCTTGATATGGGAGATGATTCTCCTGGCCAGGATCTCATCACTGCATCTCTTCATGATGTACTCATCCTTCTGTGGGTCATTGAACCCTCGTACCTCGGTAACCAGGTCAACACACTCAGAAGGGATCTGATTGGCTGCTGCAGGTCGAGTGGTGATCCAGATGAGAGCAGAGGGAAGAAGCTTTCCTCTGATCAGGTTGGTCAGCAGCACATCCACTGAGGTGGACTTTGTGACATCACACCAGCTCTTGTTCTTTTTGAAGGCTAAGGGCAGTCGACACTCATCCAGACCGTCAAAGACAAACAGAACGTTGTACTTGTCGTAGTTGGAGATTCCTGATTCTCTGGTTTCCGAGAAGAAGTGATGGACAAGTTTCATCAGACTGAACTCTTCTCCATCCAACAAATTCAGCTCTCGAAACGGAAGAGGAAAGACGAACTGGATTTCCTGATTGGCTAGTCCCTCAGCCCAATCCGTGATGAACTTCTGCACAGAGACAGTTTTTCCGATGCCAGCAACTCCTTTTGTCAGAACAATTCTGATAGGTGTATCTCGTCCAGCTGAGGGTTTAAAGATGTTGTTGCATGTGATGGCTGTTTCTGTTCTTGCTGATTTCCTGGATGCTGTCTCAATCTGTCTCACCTCATGTTCTTTATTGACCTCTCCACTCTCACCCTCTGTGATGTAGAGATCTGTGTAGATCTTATTGAGAAGAGTTGGGTTTCCTTGTTTAGCTATTCCCTCGAACACAGTTTCAAACTTCTTCCTTAGTTCAGATTTGAGTTTCTGTCGACAAATCTCAGGACGCTCATCTAAACAAAAAACAACACATGTTAAGTGTGTGTTTTTGTTAAACGTAGTTTTGATTATTCACAGATCATTTATCAGGTACACAATAATCAAACAGCTTAGTATAAAAGATCTACACAACCTTGGGCTACTCTGAGTCTCATAACTTTCTTTGTATATCTAACCTTCATCATATACCATCAATCGGTCAACTAAAACTAAATCTGGAGTCTCTTACTTTTCTCCAGAGTGTCAGCCAGCTCCTTGTGGTTCATGTTCCTGAGGACGTGCAGTGTGATCTTCAGAGCTCCCTCTCTGGCACTGCTCTCCTGCTTCTCATATTCAGGGTCCACCAATTCCTGGTCCTCCCTCTGACTCTCTAAGCCTTCTGGGAAATCTGAACTCAGAATCCTCTTCATCCTCTTCAGCTCTTTCTTCACAAACCTGATGACGGTCTCCTCAAGCACCTGAAACAGAGAGGGAAGATATCAGATGAACCAGGAACTATCTACACAGTAGAACAATATGATACAAATGATTATGTTTTGTTTGTACTTTATATTAACACAAAACTCACTGTGAATATGGAGGACAAGTCCTCATGGTGACTCTGGTCTGACTTCTCCTGTTGATCTCTAAGGATAAGCGATGACATTACTTAACCACATGAACCACATGTACAAGGGCTGATAATCTACTAAAGAGTTTATCATACAGAAGCACGAGTGGTAAACTGAACTGTATCCACTCATGCATACACACAGACACACTGTATAAGAGTGATACCATCACTACCAAGTAAACCATCTTCTATACCACTACAAGGCACTATTCCTTTAATACATTCATCAAAGATAGGAGCACTGTCACCCCCAGGTAAACAAGTGTGTTGTGT